>NW_027318376.1:0-6325 GCF_032062135.1 Pyxicephalus adspersus
TTACCTATGGGGAAACTATTTGGTATTTATTTGGTGGCATTTTTTGGGGGATATTCACTATTCATCTTGTTTTTATATTTATAAAAATATAAAAACAAGATGAAATAAAACAATGAATCAATTTATTTCAATTATACACGGTTTCAATCGATTTTATACTAATTAATCCTATTTTTATGGTGATGAAACAACAACCCTCCTCTCGGCCCAGCTGCATGGTAGATCCGCTTCTTATGAGAGAGTAATACATACATGACCACAAGCACTCAGCATCAATGAAAGTTTACTGATGTGTAATTGATTTGTTAATTTATGATGCAAAGGTATTATTAAAAATGTTTTACTTGAAGTAAATGTACCTGAAAACTATTTATCTGTTGTAGATCTCCTCATACTGAGGAAGCGGGCTTAGTATCAATGAAACGCGTTGAAGTTGTTGGAATACCTCATTAGAAGATGCTTCCATTGGGATTTGCTTACTGATCCATTGTATAAGGAAGTCACAAAACACTGCGGTTAGTCGGAGAACTTCAAGGTGAACTTCATGGTGGGGTGACAACATCACACCGATCAGCCTATTATGCATCGGTCAAACTTACCTCTGGATGTTGTCGAGGTAGCCCCTTTGGTGTATTGGTAATACTTTGGTGTATTGTAGGTAGGAGCAGTTAGGTCCACAGCAGCGGTCTTCACGTCCCAGTGAGGAAATGTAAAATGGCGCGGGAGATTCCGGAAGCTGCCTCTATATGGGCTGCAGAGGACGGAGTTCCAGAAGTACTCCCTGCCATGTGCACATTCCGGACGTATTTAGTCATTGGGACTTGTAAGGGAGGCGTACACCCGGGTCGGAGGATTTCCCTCAGAATCCACCTCCCGAGTGACGTAGGAGAGGGAGGGGCTTTGTGCGTGGCTGCCCGGCTCATTACCGAAATGTCATGCATATAGCTGATGCACAGAGGCTAACACTCTGTACAGCTTTATATCTTTATCTTGGATTAGCGCGTCCAAAGCACTATTTTGGTTTTATCTTTACTGTATCCCGGAGCATTAGCCAGCACCTGGGGTCTGTTTTATTTGGTCCAAAGCCTCAGCAATCTAAGTAAGCTCTTTACATAATAACATATTAACTGTATAACCTTTATTTTTTATATATTATATATCATCACAACTTTTAAGGTCCCCCAATCCCCTGAAGAAGCCCTACAGGGCGAAACACGTTGGGGGGGGAAACAAGATTTTGCTGCTATCATATGTTGTCTAATGTGATCTGACCACTCCAGAATCTCCAGAACAGTGACTCCGGTTTAGCCTAACTCTAGTGTCGTAGGACTCTGTTTAGTGTTTAGAATAAATAATTAAATACATTTTCAGTTTTTAACAAAAAAGTTTTGCCCTACAAAAGCCCGTCTTTTCTTTCTTCTCTTTCTACTAGTTCTGCAGATTTTTTCAGGCTGGGCTCTTTGAAATAACTCTCTTTAAACAATTGGGTCGCTTTCCTTGGTTTGAACTAATAATTCTATTTATTGCAAAGAGGATTGTTGTCTTATTTCCTACGCTAAGTGATCATTCCCCTGTACAGTGATACAATCCTTATTTAATGTACAGCGCTGCGTAATATGTTGGCGCTATATAAATCCTGTTTATTAATAATAATAATAATAATAATACGCAGCGCTGTACATTAAATAGGATAAATGTCTTCTAACTATACCATTTTATTGGAATAATACCCATCTGTAACTGAATATGATTCTTACAAAGCCAATGCACCTTTCTTTGATCCCAGAACAAAAGCAAGTATCACTGAAATGTGAAATTTATAAAATCGCTATAGATTTTCCTTGTGAATATATAAAAGGATCACGGCTTGCAATCAATCTGAATATCTCCATAACGTCAGTGTCTGCTTGTGTCTGACCACAATAAATGCATTAGACTAAAAAAAACATAATGGGACTTTTTTAGGTAAAAAATTAATTTGTCATTTTTTAATGAATCCATCTAACACCCAAAAACAAAATGAATAAACATACAATAAACAAATGACATACAATGTAGTGACCACATTTACATAATATAAATGGATAGCTTCATCAGATATATGAATCAACATTATGTATCCCATGTTTGGTCACTGGGAATATCAAATAGTAAGACATTTCCTAGCTGTCTGTCCTTTAATCCCAGACTAAAAGAGATGTGTCTCAAAATGTAGGATGGTCTTACAAGATGAGACATCAAGGTTCTGACCACCTAACAGTGGGTTTTGTTGGAACTTTTCATGGGGATCAGACCACCCCTACTCCTCCATATCTTCATTATAGTGAAATATTTCTGTGACTCAGAGTACGCTACTATCATCAATCTATAACAAATATTTATGGTTTGAGTAGATGAAACCTTTATATATAGTATCATTGTTGTAAAAATGACCTTTAAATCTGCCCCCAACCCCAATGTCATTAAATTTCCCTTCCATTGTTTCCTTCAATAGTTCATCCTCCACCCAGATTTCCCTTCAATAAGTCTCTCCAGCCTTCCATTTAGTTGGACCAGCTTTTTTCTCTGGACTGAAAATAATTTGTTTTATCTGCTGGGGGTGCAAATTGATCACCATTTACCTCCTTTTGATCTTGTCCTGACTAATTGCCTTTTGCCTCCCACCAGGCTTCCCGACTGTGAGATCTCTGAACCCGAAGATTTTGTGCTTTGGCTGGGTGATTCTCATGTCCGACCTTCTTTCTGTTTCTTTTAAAGCCTTTTCTCTTCTCTTTCTTTGGTTCTCAGTCACAGCTAAAACATCGGCTAGGCGAGGAGCATTGGGATATCTGTCATCTAACAATGTAAAGTCAGCGAGCATGCCATCCAACATGACACAAATCTAGGAGGTGCGATACTTCCAGAGACAACACTTTCAGCAAAGTAGCAGACAATGGACGGTCGGAACACATATTAGGATTTTGCTCCATCAATGTTTGATATTCAGGGAATGTACCTGTGCAGACGACATATTTACATACCGAGTCAAAATATTCCTTCACAGGAGATGTTCGATGAGGAAGAGAACCACCAGTCACCATGGAAAACAAGAACACATCACCCACCTGTGTATCAAAAACATTATTCAAAAACACACCTTATTGGTGGGACAAAATATCTCCTAACCAATGACAGTCATGGGTGACCTTTAGGTGACCACTTGGAGACCATTTCTAAAGACCCCCGGTCCCATGGTGAGGATGTCAGAGAGGTAAAGACATGTGGACACACATATGAAAGAGGGGTTCCCTGGACTCATCCTCCTCCTGCCCCTCAGTAGGCGCCAAAACATCTTCCACCTCATCACTCACCTCCTCCTCTTCAAGCTGCAGCAGTTCCTGTTGTTCCATCACCCGCACAATGTTTGGGGCGTGACAACACAAATGCAGGTTGGACGGGTCCTGTCCAGCAGCCCTAACATTGTCTCCTATATCATCATCATAATCATCTTCCTCCTCCTCTTGGAACTCCTGATGCTGTCCAGTGTCCCTTCTTGCTCCTCCTGATGCTGGCTGTGCGCTATGGAGTATAATGCCATCCTCCTCCACCTCCACCACTTTTTCTTCTCCTCTCTTATCACCACTTTCCATCAGGCCACCCAGGGTATTATCAAGCAGAAAGATGATGGGCATGATGTTGTTCCAGCCTGACCGCTCCCGACTCACAACGTTTGTGGCCTGCTCAAAGGGAGCCAGTACCTTGCACAGCATCTCCATCTGCAGCCACTGGTAAATAGCTCAGTTGTGTGGCTGTACCAAGGGCCCGCTGCCTCCATGAACCACACTGACTGAGTAATGGCGGATGGCTAGCTTTTACTCACACAGACGCTGGTGCATGTGCAAGGTGAAGTTCCATCTAGTCACAGTGTCACAAATCAGCCTATGCGGTCTCAGCCTCCGTTGGAGCAGGATCTTGCTAAGCGCCGCAGCGGCAGTGGGGGATCGGTGTACAGATGGGGCGGGTCAGTCTCAGTAAGTCCTCCAGTCCTAGATACGTGTGGAGGAACTTCTGCGCCACCAGGTTCAGTACATGCATGGTGGTGACATGGCTGGACACCGAGAATGCCAATGCCCAGGAGAGGTTATCCATGCAAACTGGGTACAGCTGTGCAGGAGAAGTAATGCCTGCTTGGTATATTCCACCACTGCTCGGCACAGGCCGTCAGGTCACAGAAGGGAGCCGAGTCCACAATGCTGTACGGCAGTAGCTGCAAGGCCAAAAGTTTGGCTATACGTGAATTGAGTTCAATGACTCTCTTTTGTTGGTTGGGCCCATGGCCTGATGCCTTGCGCAAATCTCCGGTAGAGTGGGCTAAAGGAACTGGGAGCTAGGGGAGCTGAAGAGGTCACTGGAGTACCCATCCTGCGGCGACAAACCTTGTCTGACACCACAAAACCATCAGGCAGGAGCTGATACTTCCTCGCCACTAGAAGTCTGGCTGGCACCAACCTCCTAAGACATTTGGAGGTGGAGAAGGAGTCAATGGAGGTGAAAGAAGAGACGATGACATGGTTGCACCTCCTTCAAGAGAACGCAAGTACTGCTCCCACATTTGGTTTGTGGTTCTTGTCATATGGGAAAGCAGGGATGTTGTACCCAAATGTGATCCAGCCTGTCTTCTGTGGATCTGGATTGTGTGGCACAGGATGCAGATTGCTTTGCACCTGTCATAGTCTTTCAGCGTGAAAAAAGGAGCACACTGGAGAGGTGCGTGCAACCACTCTGCTGCTCTTTTTCTTTGCCTGCCCCTGCGTCTGCTGCTGGGTGCCTTGTGTCTGCTCCAGCTCCAACTCCCCCAGTCACATTGTCTCTGACTGTTCCCCTGCTTGTGCCCATTCGTCTGTGTGTTCTTTGTGACTCACATGAGGCAGATTTGTGGCCCCTTCCATCCCCAGTCTGTTGCTGCTGCCTTCCCTCTACCTCTGTTTCGGAACTGCTGCTATCCCTTACACGCACCGGTGGCTACCAGGTGACATCACAGTCATCATCATCCTCATTTTCATCTAAACCAACCTCTGTAAATGCAGCCACTGATCCAGAACCCTCGCCCAGCAAGTGCTGACCACACTCTCCAAGGGTCTCAAAGTCTGCCTCCTGCTCTGAAATCCGCACTGACAGATCCTCAGGCTGTTCATCAGACAATATGGGAGAGTCATCCGGAGGTACAGGCACATTAGCCACACTAACTCCTGGCTTTCCTTCTGTCATGGCTGTGCTGGCTGCTGCTGCAGAAGAAGAGCCTGCTGCACTTGAGGCCCCTGAGACCCAGTCCACAATACTCTCCACATGACGTGGCTGTATGATTGTATTCCGCCCTCTCAATACATCTACCATCATACTGGTACTCCGCACACATCTCAGACCTGTCTGACAACTTGTGCTGCTGCCTCCAACAGTTTGCTGCTGCTGCTGCTGTCATACAATGGCGGACTCCCGGGGAGTATGCCCCCTGCCAGGTACGGCAGGCTACACAATGCCACGCCTTCCCCTGCGTCTACCGCTCATCTTTTACTTATTTGGGCAAAAATGCACCTGTACCAAACGGTTTCTTTGGTAACTAGGAACAGGTATCAAACACCGAAATATCTGTATTTTTTTACAATAGGCCAGATAATTTTTGTACCAAACGGTCTTCTTTGGTAAATAGGAACTGCAATTGATTTTATTAGGCTTTGGTGAATGTACAGTGTGAAAAAAGATGTCTAACAGTGTCTTCACTAATACACAATACAGATTACACTAAATGTGCTGACTGCTGATAATTTCACATAACTGACTAGCTAGTAGCTCATGTAAAAATAAAGATGTCTGCCTAACCTATTCTACATACACAATATCCTATACTAAACATTAGTACAGGATATACGTCCTATAAAACACAGAACTATGCAGCTAACAATGACCTAAGAGGCACAGTGATGTCAAAGCTGCGCTGTTATCATAGTAATACTTACTGTACTGTAGTGTTGTGTAATTGTATTGGGAACCTTGAAACCGCCATGCTGTGCGGCTGTGCTGGGAATCTTGAACTGCCATGCTGTGTTGCTGTGCTGGGAACCTTGAAACTGCCATGCTGTGTTGCTGTGCTTGGAACCTTGAAACTGCCCTGCGGTGTGGCTGTGAACCTCAAAACTGCTGTGCTACTAAGTTGTCCCCATGACCATTATTAACCTCCCTGGCGGTCTGAATAAGTATTTTTAAATGTCAAAATGGTAAATGTCATTTAAAAATACTTATTATTTTAAATTTCCCGCCTGGTCCTGCCTCCCAGCTGCTTGGCCCGTCC
>NW_027318377.1:0-6322 GCF_032062135.1 Pyxicephalus adspersus
TGACAACAATAACTGTGTACTGTAGTCTTCTTCATGGGTAAATAAGGCATCCCCCTGAAAATAAGCCCTAGAGCATATTTTGGCCTTCAAAAAAAAATAAGACAGTGTCTTATCATCGGGGAAACAGGTTAATAACATACTTCAACAACAATCTCCCTTTCCAGACTTTAATGAGGTGCATATGATATTGATTCCCAAAGAAGACAAAGATTCAACTTTGGTTTCATTCTATGGGCCGTTATCGCTTTTGAACAGCGATTATAAAATTCTGACCAAGTTAATGGCCAACAGGCTCCAAAGATTTTTGCCATCTCAACTGACCAATAACCAATTGGGTTTTTCTCGGGGTAAACATTCAACGATAGGAGTCCGCATAGCAATTGCCGCAACGGTTGCAGCATAAGCATCTAACGCCCCTAAAACCATGTTACTAAGTCTGGATGCTGGGAAGGCCTTCGATAAGGCAGAATGGACACTTTTGCATGTGGTGCTCGCTCAACAGGCGTTTGGCCATAACTTTTCAGCATTCATTCAGTATATTTACAGGACACCACAAACAAGATTACTAATTAATGGGACCCTATCATCTCAAGTGGAATGAGCAGAGGCACTCACCAGGGATGCCCACTCTCACCACTGTTGTTTAACCTCCCTAGCTGTCTAATTCCATCCAAATTTCCATGCAAAAAGCGGTATTTATTTATAAACTAAACTTAAATGTAATATAACTGTAGAGTAGCATGTCTAATATATATAATATAAAATAATATAATATAATTATATGTATATATATATATATTATAGGGATAATTCTTTGTATTCTCTCAATACAGCTATTATGTATTGAATCCAATACAAAATTATTTGAATTTCCTGCCGATCCTCTGGCCCGCACCAACGCATACACAGAGATCGAGAAATAAGGACGTGTCCCCAGGACCTGCAGGGACCAGCAGGACCCTGGAGGACAGCGACAGAACAAGGTAAGTGAGATTTTTTTTAGTTAAAAGCTACCCCGATTTATTACTGTACATAGCTGATCCAAAGTCTAGTCTTCCGGCTGTTCTGAATCTTTTTACTCAGTATGGCTCAGTTTCTGGATACTCTATTAATCTAGACAAATCTAAAACCCTGCAAAGAGAAATTGCAATACTTGGGAGTTCAAATCGCAAAAAAACTGTCAAAACTATATAGTGCTAATATTGAGCTGCTATGGCATGTCGTTAAAACCCAACTACATAAATGGTTTTCATTTACTCTTCCTTATTTGTGAAGAGTAAGTTTGATTAAAATTATACTATTTCCCAAGCTTTTATACACCATTCAAATGCTACCAATCCTGCTCCATCAACAAGATCTTAAAGATTTATATAGATTGTTTTGTTCATTTGTCTATGGAGGTAAGAGAGCCCGGGAGGTAAGAGAGCCCGGTTAAAATGGTGGGTTGAATTTCCCAGATGTGGAACCCTATAACTCAGCAGCCCTAACTAGGTATCCTAGAGATTGGCAGCACGACACTAGTGATTATGCAGATACATTTTTGTAACAACAAATGATTCCAAATGTTGCTCTCAAATACATGCCGCACCTGCAAAGGGAGTTGCTTCCATTTGAGGTGGTAGCAAGCCCACGTTTGTATTCAGGCTGGCAAGCATGGCATAAAATACGGAGTTGATTTCAACTAAACAGCCACTCAACCCTGCTCCTACCATTAGCGAATAACCCAGATTTACCAATGGCGCTCCAAGGTAGGTCGGATGGGGAGAAACAGGTGATACGACAATTGACGGTTAAATCTTTTATAAATAGTTTGACCAAGAAACCTATTTCCCACACTGCTGCAGTATCTCTGTATCCTTTTATGGAAAAGGAGGTCTTTGCATACTACCAGATTCATTCATTTGTCTCTGCAATATTGAGAAGGTTTTCAGACAAAGACTGGACTAATTTATTGGAGAGAATGTTATCTAGGCCAAATCCTGAAAAGAGAGCAATAACAGAGTTTTATGTCAACTATAAACCATTACTGAATTATAAATAGAGGTCCACGGGTTTAAGCGGATGGAGTACTTACTTTCCATCTAGGTCCCCAACGGAAATATTGTCTGATTACCACAGAGCCTGAAAGGCGATTTCCTCTTCTATGTATAGGGAGATGGTGTTTAAATTTTTTCAGGGTGCATATGTATCCCCACATCGTTCTTTCCAAATTGGTCTTAGTGAGCCCCCCAATGTTTGAAATGTAGAGCGGCTGAGGCAGATTCATTCCAGATGTTTTGGGGTTGCCCTCTAATTAAAAGATTTTGGAGGATGGGGGTAAGGTTTGCACTAAATCATTTGATAACGTTTCCTACCCTATCCCCAACAAGGGCTTTGTTTGGAGTTTTATCCAAACAGGTTAGGATAGATAGGGGCTGTGGGAGATTTCTCATAATTATCTCAATGGTAGCTAAGAAGGAGATTTCACATAAGTGGATAAGTACTGACCCTCTGATTTTATTTTTAGAAAAAATTAGATATGTTTTTCAAATGGACTGGGTGGAGGCCACAATCAGCAAAGACTCTAAAGTACAATCTTTTTTTGAATTATGGGTATCGTATATAAATTTATTGCCATTGATAACTAAGCAGCGTATTAAATCCACATTTGATGAAACCTCTTGGTATGCCAACAGATTATTGGATAATGACCCACCTGTTGTTTTATAGCAGAATCTGTATAGAACCATGTTTGTATTGAAATGTACCTTTGTTTCTGTATTTTGTTCTACCACTTGAATTTGTATGAGAATTGCTAAGTAATGTTGAGTTCATGACTGTATCTCTAAACTGATTATCCGTTGGTTTTATATTTGGTTTTCAAATTATTTCATTTCAGTTGTACTGAAATGGATTGTTTGTAAATTCCTCTGTTGAACAAAAATAATAAAAATTAATAAAATAAAAAAAAATATAAATGTAGAAAGGGTTAATTTTATGTTACATTTAAGGGGACACAATGGTGATACAAAGGGGTTGTGACAAAAAGTGAGCAAGATATTAAAAATAGTCCTTGTTTAGAGCTGTACAAACCAAATATTTGTGAATATGTTGTGAACCCACATTTGTTTCACAATAGTGACATGAAGTTGTTGTAATATAATAACAAAAAACTCTCCTTTTAGATCTGTGTAAACTGTGTAACTACAAATATATGCATGCACTCTAAGCTGTGTTTTTTTCATTATGGTCACACAAAGTAGTTGTGACAGCAAGTGAAACAATAAAAAAATAATAACCCTGCTGACAGTAAAAGACAGTACAGTCATAGTCAGCTATATTCTATGGTGACCATAAAGTAGTCAGCTATACACTATAGGGACCACCAACAATCATGCTGCCTATTGCTTGTTAAGATATATGTTTTTATTATATCCTGATTTGCAGTAATAAGAGCCCAAGTTACAGCGGAAAGAATGATGATGATGACACTAAAATCCTGGTCTGACACAGATCCTGTCTGAAGTGAGTTCCAAATGTCCTGCAAAAATGATAACATTTAACACCCCATAGTGTTTTTTTTTACTGCACATTGCCATTTGCAGGTATTACATTCACTGGTGACCTGCAAAGAGGTTATGTTATCAAAATCTGTAAAAAGCACATGCTGCAATGCTTTTTCAGATGTTATCATATTCTAGGCTAGGAGTGAGGGCATGTTTGTAGGGTGATTAATTTGCCTTAAAATAAATTTGGCACAGGCTAAAGTCCTAAAGATTACATTCTGTTCTAGTGGTTGCACTCAATGGATGATTAACAAAATCTGTAATATTGCCTTGCACTAAAAAGAGTCCCTTTTGGTTGCCATTATTATAATTGGTATTCTAGATATATTTCTCCTCAATAGAAAGGTTTCAATATGTGTAAATGTAGAATAAATCTTAAATTCTCTAAGCCACTAACTCAGTGTCTCCATAACTTAACCTACGTTCCTATTAATCTATGTTTCTCTGTGATGATAACACAATTGTGGTTGACACTAGACTATTGGGTTGTTTTACTAAATGGATAGAGGATGTTTACTTAGCAAAGTAATTACTCTTTAGTGAATAAAGTGGCTCTGATAATACCATTACCACAAGAGTCTCCATTGTAAAAGTGTATTACCTGTTAACCCTGCAGGTAGATGTGCCTATTTAACACCATCTGTAAGAAGTCAAGCTGTCTAACAAAAGTAGCAGTTGGAGCGAAAGTGGCAGGGATGTTGTGGGTAAACTTTTATTTATATCGTTTTATATTTATTTTATATTTTTTTCTAAAAAAAGGATGCTATATTTGTTTATTTATAAAATATTGTTATGCCTTAATTTTGTGTCCCTTATCTAGCTATAAAGACTGTGGTCTCTGCTTATAAATGTTTATTTTATTCAAAATGCACACATTTTTTCACATCCATTGGATTTCATAAGAAAATGCATAAATAATGAAAAAAAACATTAAACATCAACAAAACAACTTTCCAACTGTGTAAAATCTCCCTTAACATGGGTCTGGTAGAGTCAAATTATAAAACTATTCTATGCTGGTTTTTGGTACCAGACAGGATAGCCAGATATCACTCTGCTTCTTCTCCGCTAAGTGGAGGGAAACGATGGAGCAAATCTAATAGTCATGCTCAGTTGCAGAGAATTTTTGATAAAAAGTTTTTTAGCTGTTCTTACAATTCTCCAGGTATCATTGGCCATGTCCCCAGAGTATGCACTTTTTAGTAAATTTGATATCTCTTTGCCTAAGCCTCTCAAACGCTTAACCTGTTATGTCCTCTTAGTTGCCTTGGTAGTTATAGCCAGGGCTTCAAAATGCCCCACCCATGCCGTTTGGGACCATTATCACTAAGCTTAACTGGATCATGGTCAATGATAGGCTAATTGTATGCCTAAAGGCACCCTACATGTTTTTGACTAAATCTTGGGTACCTTGTGTTTTGGCTTTGGTAAAGTCTCAAAGCCTTTCACTACTTCTACATTTCATGACACCAACCAACCAAAAAGTTTTCAACAATTAAAACACAATTCTCTTATGACAACTCCTAACACCCAGATAGCAGATATGGGAAGGCACCACCCAACAAAACCAACACACTACTGTTGTCCACCAGGTTAATACTTTTGGCCCCCAGTTGCACCCCCCTGCCTCGGTTCTGATATCAGTCCTTCACCAACTACTCACCATCCACTTATTGTAACAAAAAACCTGCCTTTATCATGGACATCATCATACTGACGAGTCCTTTACCACATTCCATTTTCAAGCAGAACCTGCCTTCCCCAGACCCCAACTGCCCTCAAATACCAAAACTAATACCCAATTCTCTCAGGCATGTGGGAAGCTCACTCCAGCTAAGCCTTCTAACAATGCCCTCCTCTTCCTGCCAGGCCTTCTTTTTAATTCCTAAGCCATATCTCCATCCCCAATGACTACCCCACCATTGACCTCCCCAGCGGTTCATTTCTTTACGGTTTTATATGTCTAAAAGCGGTACATTGCTTTTCATGAAAATTTATTTTACAGTATAATATAGTAGTATAATAAAGTTTGAACACAAAATCATGTAAAAATAATAAATTGAATAAATTAAAAAAAATATATATGTATGCCTTAATTGGCATATTTTCGACTCCATTGCTCATTTATCAAAGCAGGAATCCAGTTGGCAAGTTTAGGTGAGTGTACTAGAACTCGACTCCGGCTCGTGGAAATACGCCTCATATATCAGCGCGTATTAAATCATGGCCACTGTGTATTATGGTAAAACATCACCACTTTGGTTCCATCTGTCCAAAGGGCATTGTTCTAGAAGTCTTGTGGTTTGTTCAGGTGCAAATTTGGAAGATTTAATTTGAGTTGCTCATGAAAGAGCTTTTACCTGGCAAACAGGGAAAATTTGAAACTGTCTTAAACGTTTTGTGAATAATCTTTAACTATAGAATGATGAACTTCAAATTCTTTGTAAATGACCTTATAACCCTTCCCAACTTGAAGGGCAGAAACAATTGCTTCTCTAAGATTGCTGATGTCTTTCATCCTTGACATTATGGTACCACAGACCTGAATGCTCAAGACTAGTAAACTGCCCAAACCTCTGCTTTTATAGAGGTGGAAACATTTGCTGATTATCATTTAATCAAGTGCATTTTTATTAGCAGCACCTGGCAGTAGTGTTGATGTTTGAATTCGGGTTGTCCCTATATTCGACCCGAATATGGCTGTTCGAATTCGGGTATACCCGAACCGAATTTTGCTGCATTCGACAGCAAAAATTCGGGAGAAAAAAAAAATTTTT
>NW_027318378.1:0-6319 GCF_032062135.1 Pyxicephalus adspersus
CTATGAACTGTACAGCGCTGCGTAATATGATGGCGCTATATAAATACTGTGTAATATTAATAATAATAATATTAATACATTGTTATCAAGTATACAGCATTTGCTCAATAAAACAAACAAAACCTTTCTTTTCTCTTTTGAATGAATCAATGAACTAGAATAGCAGATAATTCTTCTATCTGTTATTGTGACCACTGTTACATTGTGAGTAGATCGATCCACAGTGTCAGGACGTGATTGTAAATCTCCAACAGGGACCCAGACAGAAATCAGTCAGAGGTTCTAGCTTTTCCCAGCTTGATCTGAAAACTTATCGGGAATTTTGTTTTATTAACTTCAGATAAACAAATACAGTAAGACATAACATATATTTTGCATTAATCAGAAGCAGATACAGATGTTCTCACACTTACATATTCAAAGGATATGTAAACCTAATCAATATAATCTCATATATTAGCTTTAAAATGTTAATACCATTTTTAAAGCCATTTTCAATATGTTAACATTTTTATTATAATGACCCCTGTTAATTTTATCAGTATTTATATAGTGTGCCAATATATTAATAGGGGTTGGAAAGGACAGACAGATACACACAGTGACACAGGAAGAGAAGAGGACCCTGCCAGAAGAGCTTACAATCTAAGAGGATAGTTGTAAATGCTTTTTTTTTTTTAAATACAAATAATAAAAGTTTAAGTATCACTAATTAATTAAACTGTTTAAAGTTTAAGTATCACTAATTAATTGAAAATAATTAAACTGATATTTTAACATTTAATAAATTCAAATTAAAATTGAACAATAAATATTCCTATGAACACGCTTGCTCTCATCAATCTATTATTTTGGAATACCCAATGTTTTGTTGTCACAGTGTACCAAATTGGCACAGAAGACTTGTCTTGCTGCTTCCTATAATTCCCGCACTGCTCTGGGGTCCTTGCAGGACGTGTAATGCATTGAGCTTCTTATCTCTGCATGCAGAGCGAGAGAAGAGTGCAGAGATGGGAATTCTCTCCATCAGTATTCATGGCACTCCTATATGGAAGAGCAAGGCTTATTTACACAACTGTAGGCTTCCCAGGCTGCCTCCATCTATTACCAGGCGGTATGATATTGTATGTTTAATTAAGCACTTCATTAGGCAATATGTTTGTCTAAAAGACTATACAACAGAACCGCATTGTAATAGCAACAAAACTTAACCATTTCTGGGTCTGTTTACAAAGCTTGAATTTGGTGTTTTGCTGGCTTTTGTTCACAGGAAATATTTGGGGAGATTTGCCTATTTGTATATTTTCAATTTCTTCATTTCTCACATATTGCAATCAAAAATTCAATATGCTAGAGGGTACCATAAGGGGTTTCAAAAAATGGTAATTCCAGTCACGTGCCAAGCCTTAATGTACAATTTGTATCTTAAGAGGAGGTAGTGAAGTAAGAGAGAATAGAAGAGGAAACAGAGAGAATCAGGAAAGAAGGCTTTTTTGGGGCATTATTCATTTAACAGATAAAAATTAGCTTTATTAGTTTCTAGTTTTGTGTACAAATGAGGAAAACTTCACTTAAAAAAACATTATTATGGTGCTTTCAACATAAAGAAATTCATCTATAACTTTGTTCATTCAGGACAGAAGAAACGTCTTCCCCATTCACGTAGCTTCTATGTTTTTCCTACCATTTCCTAGCTTCATCAAAACACCAAGCCCGGACCCTGTATGGGGGGTTCCGTGTCAGATGGTGTGGAAGCTTACAGAGGGACAATGTGTGTCACCCCTTCTTTAGGTAACAGCCTTCATATCTAAAAAATGACTTCTAAACCCAAGCAATGCAACATTATTAATCACCATTCTCCTCCAAACCTGAAAGCTCTGAGCATTTACTGAGGACTCCAACGAATAGGCAAAGTTAAGCAAACTTTAAGCAAACTTTTGAGATTTTCCACATTCTATTAACTGGTAATTAGAATGTACAGTAGATGCCTCCTTTCAATAATTTCCAGATCCCCTGGCCCTGGAAAGCCATAGCCATAGTACACCTTCAATATGTGGTCCCCCTCCCCACATTCACCAATCCAACATCCTCACTTCTCCATTTGTCCCTGAGGCTACAGCACCCTGGGATGCAGAAAAAGACATGGCTGGGCTCCAGTTTGAGAGTAAATTGTACATACAGTATGCAATTGGATTTAAAGACTCCTGGGGTGAACTACAGAGAGGTTTATACAAACCAGGAATATCTGCAGGCACATTGCTGTTTAGCTCTGCTGTGTCTGATTATAACTTAATTTGTATGACAGGTTCTCTTGAGTTTACAGAGCACACAGCTCCAGTTATGATAGTGGATCCATCTGGCAGAATTCCATGGCTAGGGCCTTGAGCTCTTTTCCCTCTTATTACATGCTTATATTCCGCCGCACGATTACATGTCATGAGTTAACAGTATTGGCAGAGCAGCCACTGACATGATACTCCCAGAATTGATAGGATTACGCAAGGATTAGGTTTTAATGGGATAGAAAGGCAGTCCGTGAATGGAGGGGGGAATCTTGAGGTTTACTGAAATAAAAGCTTATTAATATGTAGAACTGTCCAAAATCTGCAGTATGGCAAGCTGTAGATGAATCTTGCCCATGAAAGAAGAAATACTAATTTTACATTTATAAATTTGCAGCTTTATTAGCAAAAAAAAAAAACATTAGCAAAAAAAACCTAATAGTGACCATGTGTTTTTTTCCTTTAGACTTTTATATTGTGTTGCAGCACTTCAGGCTCTCATCATGTGTTCCTGCTTTGATTAGCAGGAGGTATATAAAGGAGGAGTGACCTCACTGAAGTTGGTTGTAATGGATTGATGTTCCATAATGTCCAAAAGAAAGGGGCAAAAGGCGGTGCAGTTACACAGATAGTGCAAAATTACAAGCTGTATAAAATGCTGTCATTCTCCCTATGCTTTGCAGTCATGTAGCACAAAGGGTATCTCCAATAGAATCCTAATTTACCGTACACCCAAATTACCTTATAAAGTCATATACAGTGGTACCTTGGTATAAGTCCTTCATCTATTCCAGATCCTTGGACTTATACCAAACAAAATTTTCCCATAAGAAAAAAAAGGAAAATGAATAATCCGTTCCAATGAAAAATTCCTATTTGAATATTATATATTGATGGGGCTGTAAAAATGTATTTAAACACTGCTTAATACTAAAATACATACATACAAAAGCAATTAGATGAAATAAATGAAAATTTAACCTCACTTTACCTTGCTGAGAAGAGTTGAGTGCTGAGAAGGAAGAAGGATGAAATGTTTTGTAACTCACAGAGAGTTATAGCACGGGTTGTTCACTAAATGGTGGGAACTGGCGTACTGACGCTTGTGGGCAGTCGTGGCTTTGTCTCGAGAGAGGTAAATAAGGGTAGCGCGCGGTGTTATGGCTTATTTTTGAGCCATACAAGTTCTAGCAAAAAGGTTGTATACCAAGCAAAGGTTGTGTACCAAGCAAAACTTTTCATGTCCAAACAGGACTTATACCAAGTTGGACTTATTCCAAAGCGGACTTATACCGAGGTACCACTGTATGTGGTGTAGTATTCCTCAAGTTGGTTCTTGATCAAGCATTTTTTTTTAAATTATAGCTGCATATTTAAATAAACCTTTAAGGAAGTTGACAAATCTGCAGAATAGATTCCTGAAATGTTAATGTCATCAACTTTTGCAGATAGGACAAAGCATTCCCTCAGTCTCCTCTCCCCATTGATCACATTTGCAACATTGTAACTTTGTAGCGAGTCACAAGTAATGTCCCAGTCCCGGAAAGAGATGGAGATCTTGGATAATGACTAAACCAGGATGGTGCTGTCTTTTTGGATGGAAAAGCAGATGAAGGCATTGACAGTGTGATCTTTGTAAGTGTAATAATTACCTGGAAATGACACATTGTGTGTATGTCCACTTTAATGCCCTTTTTATAGTGTTGTGAAAGGGGAGGGGGTGCAGATACTTCTAAAAAGAAATATTATTATATTATATATATATTATTATTTGAGTCACAAAGGGATGTAAGGGGACATTTGCCCAAACATTAAACAGTTTTGGGTGGAAATGACTATTAAACCTGATTATTTCTAATATGTGGTTTTCTCACACAGATTCGTACACAGTATATGTGTGTATAGTAAAGTCAGCGTGTTCTTTCCTCAACAGTATATTATTTAGTATTATATATATTTATATTTATTAGGTTTAAATAGTCCATAGCTGCTGTTTGCTAGGCACTAAGGCTTGTCGACTCCTGGGTATTTCCCAGCCCTGTTTTATGGTGACCTTCAAAGCTTACAATCCAAATAAAAAAAACAAGCATTGCAGAATAGTGAATACAGAATCCAGCTATATAAATAGAGATATTTCCCAAAGCTTTCCTATTTGCATTACTCTGTATGTGGATTTAATTCCCTCTGATATATTTCTTGCAAATGACCCTCCATCCCCCCTATTATGCACTGGGCTTCCTCGCTGAGAAGCATTCAGCTAACATGTAATTTCCGGCAGGACCCGAACTGCTATTACGATGTAATATTCCCACTGTAAATCTCCAAAGGCATCACTCCCACCTACATTTTAAAAACAGATTCTTCCACACGTGACTGGAAAATAAATGAACACAAGGCCTTTTTGCAGCCATTTCCTGTGTGCATGCACTGGAGTGATGGCGGAATTCTCTGAGACTACAAGTACCCATATTAACACCATATGCCATATCGACACACATTACGCAGCCATGGTCCACTGTTGTCACCTTTAAGAAAATAGCCCCAAGAATTACCGTGCAGGCAATACCCTACCATGGCTGCATAATGTGTGTTGATATGGGTACTTGTAATCTCAGAGACTGACCTGGAGTGTGAGGGGAGACCGCACTGACCAGAAGGGTGGCAACAGCATTCAGGATTCCAAGTGGACTTAAAGCGTACCTAAATTTCACTTTACATAAAAGGGTAGACAACCCTTTTATGTTAGGGAAAAATTCATTTACAAAAAAAAAAAAAAAAAAAAAAGAGTGCAGCACCCCCCTTAATTCTCGATCGCCTAGGCGGTCAAGAATGAACAGGAGTGCAAAGCCTCCCGGGACACCTAAGTTAGGCATCACGGGAGACTCTTGGGTGCTCCTTCTGGGCATCTCGGGCCATCTCGGGCATGCGCAAAAGGAGCCTTTTCGCCGCGGGGGGGGGGGGGGGGGATTGCCGATCTCGGCAAGTTTTATTTTCCAACCTATGTCCCCAGATCTTGCACCTAGGAAGAAGAACCCGGAAGAAGAGATGGAAAATGGCGACAACGATGATCCTGTGACCCGATGGATAAGACCACCGGATGAATCGGACTGCCCTGCGGGATTTAAGGTAAGTGGATTTTTTTTTGTTTTAGGCACTTTTCCTCATTAAAGTAAAAGGCAATAATCGAAAGCCCAGCTCCAGCTTAGAATTGAAGCAGGCACAAACTATTACATCTTCTCCTGAGGAAGCCAAATAGGCGAAACGCGTCAATTCATGAAACGTTTTCTGAATGGATTATAAAAATTAGAAGGATCTATGTATAGTTAGGATATCCATACCCCATGACGACACAATGGGTTGTGGGCAATACCTAATAACTTTGTGTATTGTACACTGTAAATATTTCTAATCCTAAAATAATATATGGGTCCATACTAGCCTATAAACCACATCTTTATGAATTATGAAAAGTAAAAATATATAGATCTTTTTGCTCCTCAAATGACCTACAAGGGACTTCCTCACTCATAACCTCATCACACGCACGGCTTCAAGACTTTTCTAGGGCAGCCCCGACTCTCTGGAATGGTCTTCCTCATCCTATTCGGCTTGCTTCTACTTTGCTAGGCTCTAAAACCCAACGCTTCAACCTCACCTACCCGTCTTCTTCTGTCTCTTAAACCCTCACTACCTATCCACCATTCCATATCTCCCTATTGTGTGCTAATTCCCCCACCTCCTAGATTGTAAGCTCTTCAGGGCAGGGTCCTCTCCTCCTCCTGTGTTGCTGTCTGTATCTGTCTGTCATTTGCAACCTCTATTTAATGTACAGCGCTAAGTAAAATGTTGGAGCTATATAACTACTGTTTTTTATTATTATTTTTATTATTAACAATAATAGTATTAAAAAAGCAATAATAATAAAAATAATAATAATAATAATAATGTGCTCACATTCAAAACCACCTACAGCACAGACCTTCATGTGTGAATACCAACTTGTCCTTCTGCAGTCCCGAATGTGTCAGCTGTTAGTC
>NW_027318379.1:0-6317 GCF_032062135.1 Pyxicephalus adspersus
TATAGGTGAGGCTGAGTGATCCAGTAAGCCTAGAATCAATTTGGTCCTGGATTGAAAACATTTGCCAGCTAATAACAAATTATTTTTAAGAAAACATTTCCAGGTTTGCTGGGTCACCAGGTTCTACTATGATAGTCTACCTTTTCCAGTCTTGGAGAGCTTTAATAAATCACGTCCAATTGATAGGTGTTGATACAAAGGTACGTTCTATATTGTCAATAAATATGTGTATATATTTTAGGTATATAGATAGGTAGGTTGTATTTCTCAGATTGGCCTGGGATGATGCACATGTGAAAAATCCTTACCTACTTGTATTTTTAAATGAAACCTTTACCGCAGCTATTAATAAAGTTCAATGCATAGAAGGTTTCCAGCCTGAAACTTAACCGGACTGTCCTTTTTCAGACAGCAGGAAATCTTGCACAAACCATCATAGAAACACATCAGAAAATTATGTATCCGTTCATTTATTTATACTGAATTTTTCATTCTAAGGAAGTTCTTTTCCTACAAATTGGACTTTTAAAAATGAGCAAAAAGTATATCAAAAGTAAAGATCATATCATTAACCAGCCTTTAGTTCTCAACAACAGATCACTGAAAGCAGCATATTTACTCCTCTCTGCTGTATTGTGGACATTGATTTTTCCATTCTGCAGCAATTTCTCTTCTTTTAATATCCTGATTAATTTCTGGTTCTCTAAGAAGGAGATTGAGATTGATCCTTCACATTTTATTACTGTCCATGTACTCATAAAATATGAGAAGTCCCCTATCCTTCACTACAGAGTCTCCATATTTAACCAGAACAGCTTTGGTCTGCTTTGTTTAAAGCAGATCTGCCACAATTTTTTCTTGTTCAATGTTACTAGCTGTCAAAAAAGTCAACATGTGTAACATGTCAAATATAATTAGTTCCATAGCAGCCCACGTTTCAGCCAGGGGGGCTGTCATTTGTGCAGAAGTGTGACGCTCTCTATGCTTTAAAACTCAGTACTAGGTGGCACTAGCTTTTGGGCGGTGTGATATGCTACCCAACAGATATTTCAGCTTGATGCCTTTTAAAGAGAGAAAAGTGTGCGGGTGTGTGTGCAGGTACCAGTAAACACCAGTACATGGGGGTATTTATTATTGCAACTAAAGCCAATGATTTGTTTTTAATGATAACCTCATTGGTGACAATAATAACCTCCCCCTTTATTGGTAATAATGATAGTGGCAGAAAAAAAAAATTAGCTTCAGCAATATCAGCAAAAAAATGCCCCATACTAATGGTTTTTATTGCCACCACCACTCCAAGATGAATGCAGCTATTCAGTGAATTCCTGCACAACTGTGCCTATGACAGGCTGCTGTTTCCATACGGGCGAGTGTGAGACATAAACAGGGGCAGTATTCAGCTTTGCCCACCAGGATGGAGCTTCCTTGACTGGTGCAGTGCTCACCTGTCCCACAAAAAACATTTAACTACATTCCAGCATTAAAAAATAATGTACCCGAATAAGACTCTTACACAACTTTGTTATCACTGAAATAACACCAAGCTATATAGGACACAACTAGGGGTGGGTTTCAGATTGAGCATGATGCCAGTCTTGCAAGTTCGAGACTTGTGGCAAACTTTTGTATATATATATATATATATATATATATATATATATATATGTCCATTTTTCCATTTTTAAGCTGCTATGCACTGAATTTCCTTTGAACTGTAGCCAGCAGGCTTAGAACGGTCAGAAGGGATCTTTTGAATAAGTAAGCTTCTATATTATAGAATGGGCACACAGCGCAACCATAGTGTCTTGGAAGTGGCTTTAGTAAAATTATCTGCATTTGTTTGGGGTCATTTTGGAAACTGTTTTTAAAGTGTAACTATACATAAAAAATAAAAATAGCAAGTAAGCAAGTTGCTTATTGCTAAAGGGACAGGCAATGTGTATTCTGTTATTAAACATACTTGCCTGTTCACTATCTTTGCTAATATTTACTTCTAATCATTGGCCAGTGACCCAAACCAGAAAGAAGACTGGGCAAAGCTGGTGGTGCCTGGGATGGAAGGAGGACAAGTAAGTGTATATCTTTGGGCTATCAAACAATTTTATTATGTTCTTATTTTTGTTGAAAGGGCTTTATGTCACAGTTTGCAATGCACAAAGCAGCATTCAATTGCTACTAGCCATGTATACTTGGAGCTACCTTTTGTCCACAAGCTCCTTACTGCAGAAGATACATACTGGGCCTGATTTATCAAAACTCTCCAAGACTTGAGAATAGACTATCATGTGATACCCTGGGTAATCCAGCAAACCTGGAGTTGGTTCAGAAAGTGGGGCACAAGAAGAAGGAGGAATATAGTCCTTTTGTTGCCAAATTCTTCCAAGTGGTGGTCCCAATGAGCTCTTTGGTGCAGTTATTTGCTTCTTCTTGCATAGTACCCAATGGGTGGTACATGTACCAACGCTGAAATACTGATGGCAGAGGAGAAGTCGATGGAGGAGGGGATACAAGAGAGAGGATGTAGAAGCAGGGAAATGTAAAGGAGAAAATGGAGGAGTGAATCATCTGTGACCTGCAAAAAACTCACATTTTAATACTATAATAATTCAGGTGATTCTTAAAACCCATACATTGTGATATAAAAAAATAAAGAATAGGATCACAATTCAACCCTGTAAATTCAAAGTCATGTCATCAAGACCCTCATATTTTTACCATATGGCCCCATACTGGACACTACTAGGGGCAATGCCAATAGTCTTTTTATCACATCATATTTGCTCCCTTTCTCATACAAGTATATGGAAATGCAAAAACAAATTGAAACAAATGAGATATAGGTCATAGTAAGGTCACCAGCTGGTCAAATGCACCTGTCTGTGAATTCTGTTTGATTGCTGAAGCATGTCAAATAATCTTAAAGACACATTATATTTGTAGTGCAAAGCCCATTGACACAGACCCTAATTCTTCAAATTACATCTTCCATATATTTAAGGTGAACTTGAGATAAATTATGAAATCTGAGTTTGAATTGAGCCCTTTCATTCAGTTGTTGAGAGTTTATATCCCCTACAGTGAGTGCTTTTAGGCTGGATTACATTATTCATTAGTGAAATCTCTGGTTGGATCACTATTCAGCTGTATATAAGCATCCTTATCTGATAACTAGCAAAGCTCCTCTTTCTACAAGTATTCTATGTCTATAGTCATTCCTCTTTCTAGTCTGCTTGTTTGATTGTTATAGCGGGATTATTTCTTGGTCGATTGAAACCTGCATGGTAATATTATCCACATTCATATGTGTATTATGTGGAATATAAAGCCAATGTTATTAGATCTTTAAACAAATCTATATCTTATGTTTGGGATATGTCTCTGATTGAGCTTTAATTGGGTTTCTTTTCTCATTATCCTTATCCTTTCTCTGGAAGAAAGAAAATATTTTTTTGATGGATCAGTCATGTAAATGCCATATATACATAACTCTTTACAAGCCAGGTTTAGCTTTTTATTACTTCATCAGGATCAACAGGCTTTGATGCTGGATGAATATTATCCAGACCCAAAATAGTCCCAAAAATGCAATTATTAACTATCAAAATGATGATGGGGTCAATCCTAAACATGCAAACAAAACACTAAATCAATTATTATTGGAAAAATGAAGAATTTACAAAACTTTTTTTCTCAATTTCCATTCTATTATGCAGGTTAACACTTGGCTTATTTTGAAGAGTGATTTATTTTGTTGTTCCTTGTAGATTCTGTGTGGAATTAAATGATGAGTAAAACTGTCCATAGTCTTTTCTTTTCTGAGACATTCAACCAAGAAGCAGTTAATGCCTCTGAAAATGACTCCACAGTTCTTTGTTGGATTGAAAATACATTTGTTTTGATATCTAAAAAAATTATTTTTCAGCAGCTCAATACTTGAGTAGAGGTACCCCACAGAATAGATTTACCTTTCTACAACATCAAGCTGATTTGTATTACAACCCTGTCTATTTACACCAAATGATACGAATTTGGATGATTTAGTTTGCATATTTTCCTTTTACTTATAAACACTGTAAATAAATGTTTTAGTATCCTAATTATGTTTCTTCAGCTGTACTCCACATTAGCAGGGTCCATAAAGATGGCTTATAATCAATATAATAAATGTAAATTATTTTACATTTCAGTAGTGACTCTATTACTGGAACTTAAAGTGAACTTATCATCACATTTTTAACATATAAAAGGGTGCCTACTGCTTTATTATATTAGAAAAATGTTTTTATTTTTTTTAATACTATTTTTAAAATTTTAACATGGTAAAGACTGAAAGGGAAAACCACAGTCTCCTGGAATACTTGCATCACCTATCCCATAGGGTTCTGTTTCCAAGACCTAGCATGCGTTATCAGAGCTTAACTATAATGTAATTTTAATAAATTGTGCTTGATCTCACGCGTGCCCAATTAGATTTCTATTCAAAAAAATTCAAAATGGTGTCATTAGGGAACATTTTCAGTGTGGACCTTTGTTTATTGAGTCTGAGAGAGGATTTATCTTACTTTTTGCTGAGTGTACGGGAGAAAAAGTTAAATCTCCCTATTCAACCTAATGGGAGTGGTTGGGAACCATTGTTTGCATGTCTTTGCATGTGGTTGTGTTTGTGTTATAGTGGAGTTGCAGCATGATACCTGGAAACAATATTTAACTTCTGGCAGCATGATTGCTTTTCCTTCTGTGGAGGAAGAATCACATCGCCACATCGCCATACAACACAAGGGCAAAGCATGGTAATGCATTGATCTGCTGGGTGCATAGAAGCAGTTTGCTATGCTGCTAGACTAAAATCATGATCAGTTTCTTCTGGTGTCACTGGAACCTTAAGTCAGTGGTCCTAAACCTTTTGGAGATCAGGGACCACTAAATTTACGGACTCCAGATTGCGCATGCGTGGGGAGCCGTGTGTCACTCAAAAGGGAAGAAACTTCCCCCCATAGTGGCGCCAGAACCCGTCCACTCTTCCATCGCAGTTCTGAGCCTGAATGGGAAAGTGAGTGGTTTGTGTCCAGAGACACAACCAGCCCACCTCCCTAAGCCTGCGATGCATACAGGTTACATAGTAAATGCACTTACATGGTGTCCTCAATCCTTTTGGTTGCACAATGAAGGGCATCATTTAACCCAGAAGATTGAGGACATCTAGTGACAAGCAGACAATCACTATGGAGGACAGAGCCTGAATAAAGGTGAGCATTGCAGCCAAAGCTGCTTTTTTTAATCCTGTTAGGTGTGCTGGCATAGCAGCGTGTTTATTATTTTAATGGTTTATGCATTTGTTATAGTCCTCTTTTTCTCCCATTTTGCTAGTAGTTAGTTCAGCCTTTGTTTAGTCACTCCCAATCTCCCCATACTCCAGGATGAATTTTAATTTACTTTAAAATTTAGAATAAACTACATTGGATTTTACTTCTGACTCTTCTTGGTGAGTTGACATTGCCTATAGATCTTGTCTGGACAGCAGGCTGAAAAAGGAAAGGAAAGGTATATATTTCTCTTCAAGACACACTGTGGAATTTCAGTAAAATCCAACGCCCATAAATTCAAATATAATACCTGGTGTTCAAAGATAAAAAGTATTCTCATGTGTCACAAAACCTATATATAAATACATTTATTTTAGTTTGTACATTGTATAAAAAGTATAATTGGGGCCCCTCAAGGAGCCAATTACCAATTTTCAAACAAGTTCTTAGGAAAATTCAGCAACATTATTCCTTACAAATAAACAGCTATTGCTACACATATGTTTCACTATATAATAAATTCATAATCTGCTCACTGATTCAGCAGAATATCCTCCAGATGCTTTTATTATGATTGCAGCAGTAGTTAGACTATGCCTTTACACAAAAAAAATTTCAAGTGGACAAAATATATAAATTAATTTATTGGCAAATTGTTGACAAAAGCAAAAATTATATATAGTATCACTTCACAATTATAATGTAGGGATAATTATGAATTCATTGGTGACTATTATAAAGCTTTTCAAACAGCAACAACATGTATGATAATTGGATCCATGAATGTCCCCTTGTTGTGTCCTGTTTTTATACAGGTGTATGTTGTGTACATCTATTATTAACCACCTGGGCGTTACACTGATGTCTAGATTTCTGTACCAAAAGCGTTACAGGTTTTTATGAAATTTTTTTTTTTTTTAAATTGTAGATCTGTAACTTACAGAAATATGTCCAAATAGGGGTCTAGTAGATATAATGAATATAAAAAATGTTTGAAACACACAATCATGT
>NW_027318380.1:0-6309 GCF_032062135.1 Pyxicephalus adspersus
CTGCTCAGGCATAGCAATTGGCTTCTACACCTAGGGGAGGTGAGTCTTAATAGGTAGAGGGTTGATGGCTTTATTTTTTAACCTAATCTACACTGTCTTGGTTTCAGGAGCATTAGTATTGATTGTTTTCCCATTATTCATAAAGTTAATTGGTACAAACAATAAACTTAAGCTTTTACTATGAAGACTGGTATGAAATCTGAGCCTTTGTTTTTCCAGGTATTTATCATATGGAATAGTAACTTATTTGTCATCATTCTCTGCATTTTTAGTATGTTTAAATTCTGTTTTTAAAATATCAAAGCATTCATGCATTATTCCTTTCAAAGTATATTCTACCAATTTAAGGTTTATTAAAGAAAAGCAAACCCATAGCAGCCTGTAGCCTTGCAATGCTTAAACATTTTTAATAAAATGTAGATGTATTTTTAATCAAATATATGTATTAATTTTAGCTTAGTGCAGAATAAAACATCCTTTACAACAGAAGGTGTTGAATATGTACTGCATAATAGCAACATAACTACATAAATATAAATGTATTTTTACAGGTGAAAATAAGTTGTATGAAGAAGTCCGTAAAAAGTGCAGGAAAACATTTCATTACATGACAGTGACCTGCTACAAACTGTTAGAATTACTGGAAGCTGAAAACACACCTCTAGCAGAGCCTGCAGAAAAGTCACAATACCCTTTAACATCACTGATGTGTTACAATTCTTGACAGAATGTATTACTTAAACTACTGAGTCATTTTAGTGACACCTAGTAATATATTAAAAATATAACAGTCAAATGTATCACATAAAATGGCATACATCTTGTTATTTTGTGATTACTGAACATAATTGTTTTTTAATTCTTTAGAGTTTTAAATACAGCATACTATTTGAAGCAATAAAGGAACATCAAGTTGACTAAGGAAAAAACTACTGCAAAGCTTTAATCAATCAAATTCTACAAGGTTAATGATGCAAGAGTGGAGTAGCAGTTTACTTCCCTCTTAACAGACTATGGACTATTACCAGTTCTTTCTTTTAGGCAAGTGGACGTGATACAAAAGGCAGTGAAAAATGCTATGCAATTAGGAGGATCGGTGCAGCATTTTGTAATTCTAAAACAAACTGCAAGCAATATGGATTAACCATTTAAGTAGTTTTCAGACTGTGTGGTAGGAAAATTCCAGGTAGAACCAACAGTATATATTTTACTGCTACATTTCTTCCTTTATTAAAATTCTGTAATGAAAAGTTATGCTTAAAAATCAACACCATTTTAATGCAGTTACGAACCATTTATATTTATATTCTGTCCATGCATTTATTCATTAAACGCAATGCTTTAAAATGTGCATAAACTGAATCATTCTTTAACATGTAAAGGCATTTACACTCTTTTTCTTCTATGAGACTTGCAGGCAGTGTAATGCTCATTCTTGAGGTTCCAAAAGGTTTCAGCAGGTTTTTGTGCTGTGCTTGTCAATTTTTTAAAGGAAACTCATAAAAACTCCTGGGGCAACTGAGTGCTGGCACAGCAAAAATAGCCTCCGAAGGCTGCACAGGTGCTTGTCTATGGGTGAAGACTATGGGTGATAGGTTAGGGAATTTAAAAGGGGATATAAGGCCCAAAGTATACCTTGAAATGAAATCGTATCCTTCAAACAGGACAACTATCTGTCAGATGGGAATAGAAAAGTACTTACAAAAAGCAATCTGCAGATGTTCTTTTGCCAAATAACACTTTTTTTTATCTATTAGTTGTATTTGTGGAAAAGCTCTTTCTGTTCCTAGAGATTCCCACCTTCCTCGCCCTTGATAACTT
Source organism: Pyxicephalus adspersus (assembly GCF_032062135.1). Lineage (NCBI taxonomy): Eukaryota > Metazoa > Chordata > Amphibia > Anura > Pyxicephalidae > Pyxicephalus > Pyxicephalus adspersus. Next base: position 1,822 of record NW_027318380.1, read on the forward strand.
CAATGTAATCCAGAAAGTAGCAACACTTGTAGGTGGGATATGTCTAGTAAACACCTAATAGGCTCCAGTAATGTTACAACAGAGTGTGCCTAGGTATTGTCATGTGATATGAAGTGCTCCAGTATCTTGTATTGGGAATTATATGCTGTTTTCAAATACAGTATCTCAAAATGCAAGCTGTAGATATTAGGATATACCACTATTATGCCCTATCTTTCATGACCACACATATTTAGACTTGGATTAGTTAGGAAATACAGTAAATGCTAGATACTCATTTTATTTCTGTATTGTATGCTCAAATGACTACCACTAATTTAACATATGTTCCAACATACTGGATAACATGTGATTTGCATCTTAGTCTTTCTTTGAAGGCAGAGGACTAGCAAAATATCTGCATGTTTACATACAACTCATTACCTTTTTTTCTCCAGTATTCTGTCCTTGAAAGAACATACAATTGACATGAACCCACTTTCTTTTAGGTCAGACCCCAAGGCAGTTCTCCTGCACACTGCTTTAGGTTCAAGTTTTCCAGGTGAGTAAATAGAACCCATCGTTCAGTGACCCCCTAGGATAAATCAGAGACACCGGTTATAGGAAGCCTCCATTTGCTAGTCTTCGCTATATAGATTTGTACATATATATATATATATATATATAAATATATATTTAGGACATTTTGCAAAAGGTATATTGAATCATCTGAGTTTGCACTTATATACAAATATTTGCTGGTAAATAAATACATACATTTTGAAATAAGCCTTTACCGACCTTTGTAGCCTTACAAACTGGAACAAATTTTAACAAAATATAATAAAAGCATTGTAGTTGCTCAAATTGGCCTTCTGTATGATGCTTTTCCTCTCTCTCCTTGTGCAAAAGCCTGCTGCCTCACTCACCTTGCAGTGCTGAGGTACAGAGGCAAACCTTTTTGTATTTGAAAGTTTTTGCAGATATTTCAGAGTGATTGCCAGGCCCCTGCTCAGCTTTATTTAGGCCCATAAAGTCAAAAAGGTGCCCTACATATGAACGGTCACAAAACCATTTAGTTCAAAATATGTTTCAATAAATAACTATTCTTCTGTTCTTTTAAAATCCACAACTTTGTTTGTGGCAGGTCATATCCTCCCCAATACATTTATAAATGTCTGTGTTGCAGTTTATGAAAATTTTGATATTAAAAAAAAATTGTAAGCCATTACTGTGTATGTGTTGCCTTGGCTTCTACAACAATAAAATAATTTCAATTGTCAGTTGCAAAGTATTGCTTTAAAATAAATGGTGGTGAACGGAATGAACAGCAATCGAGCAGTAGTCATAAATAATTTTTTTCCTATCTGATGTGTAATACATAACAAATGGGTTCAATCAGTTGTAAAGCAAATGGGGAAATGTACATTAGATGACTGAGTAAGAAAAAAACGTCTCTCATCAGTTACACTTGACTGCAGCAAAAATTAGTTTCCAAGGATAAAAAGAAATGAATCGTTGACCAGTGTAGTCACAATGTTTCACAGCATGTTAAACATTTATTACATGCCACGCATTCCCAAAACAAAGTCATACTCAATGCCTTGACTAAAAACACTAATTCATATTCAATTTTCCTTAAAAAATGTAATTAATGTTAATAAAGGTAGATAAACACAGTTGGCCCAAACTTTTGCCTTATAAATCATAAAACACTTTTATTAAGATGTTTTGATCTCAGTGTGTATATTAAACAGCTCTGAAATCTGAATGAAGAACATTCAAAGTTTATATATCAAATTTATCTAAGGTTTCTCAAGGTCAGTGAAAATGCTTTCCTACTTCGTCTTAAAATATTTAAATAGTGTAAAGCACCTGCATGCAAATGGTCTTTCCAGATGGTGTGATGTATTCCTAATAATGGGAAAAACACTATTTCCTGAACATCAGGTAGCAATACTTATGTAATTGGTAATTGCTAGTTAATTTATGTGTAAGCAATTAATTAGCTTTCTAAAGTTTAACTTGGTAATTAAAGAAAAATGCTCAAAGATTAAGGAACTCAACTTTATAATTGCTTAGTAATGTATGACATTAAAGAAAATAAGCAATTAACCACTTAAGTTACTTAGTGTCTAAAAGGGGGTGGGGTTATTTTAATGACTGCATTTTACTATTAGGTTTAGACACTGCACAATAGGTCTTTTTTATCAGCATAATGAAAATGGGTTCTTTAATTCATTTATGAGCTACCATGACTGATAAATATTTATTTCATTTTATCTCAAACTGTCCTAATCTACTGATATAACTACAATCTGAAGAACTTCAGTGATTATCAAATATCTCAGATGCATGAAGGGACTACAAACATTATTATTATTCACATGCAGGTATCCGGCATTTACCCACCAAGTGTTTATCCAGCAAGGAGTTATCCCACATCTTGGTTGCTAAAACCGGTTTCTGCATTTTAATAGGTTTGAATAAATTCTTGTGGGTTTCTAATTTTGACATTTGTGCCCTGTCTCTAATTTCCTGTTGTTTGGATATAGCGCATTCAACAAATATTTATAGCTTCATACTTCATAAATATTTATAGCTTTCCACCTAAACAGTGAGGCAGATTCTAATATGTGGAAAAAACAGCTTTAAGGTGTGTACCCAACATTGATCTGTGTATCTTTTTGTCACAGGCAACTCTGGATTTTTAGGACCACACAGAAAAGACCTGGTAGGTGAATACATTCTTTGACAGTGTTCTTTTGTTCCCTATATAAGTTTAAATTTAATCTAAAACCACTATTTTAAAAGCTTGTAAAATAAGGAATATGAATTAAGTTATGCAGCATTTGGATTATGTACAAAAATTATATAACATATCTTGGAATGGCAAGCTATATTTACCTTACCAAAAAAATACTGTAACCAATGTATATCTGAACAGATATGCAAGCTTTTCAAATAATTGTTCATGCACTGATTATAAATCTATTTATTTTTTTTAATAAAAAGAAATGGCTTATTTACTCTATGTTGGGTTTGTCAAATACAATGAGTATGATTTAGAAAGCTCTAAAACTGAAGAAGACTATCGTGGGATAACCTAGGTTATCCAGCAAACCTGGAATTAATCTAACACAGGATTGAAAACATTTTCCAAATATTAGCTAATGATTTTAGGAAATCCAATCCAGGTTTGGGTCCATTTTCTCCAGTGTTGGAGAGCTTTATTAAATCAGGCCCAATGATTTATGTACCAATATCCTAGTCTTGTGTATGTTTAAAGTGTCTTCTTTAAGGAATTGATGTATTACGGTATACTGATAAAATGATATGCACGAACTTGTTAGGGCATTTAGATTCTGGTGTTCAGATCTTGGTGCTTTTGGGGTTTTAATGAAAGCTTACCTTATGTCACATGACAAATCTGTGATGTGGATGCAGAAATGATTAAAAATGTTTTTTTTTATTTTTAATGTAATTTAATTGTGTTATCCAAAAATGTCAAACCAAATGTCTGTTTCCATAGGAATTGGTAATTTGTAGTATATGTTTGGTGGTGTTTGGTGTATTTATAAAGGAAATAGTATTGCAGCTTATTTAGCAATATTCCTGTACTACCTATCTAAAAAGGACATTAAGGTTCCAAAGGCTTTTATAGTATATAGAATGAACGTGACTAGCTACATTTAAATGTTTTTCCTTTTTGAGGTTTCAGGAAATGATGTTGTTGTGTGTGCAATACCCAGTATTAATTTATTTTGTTAAAAGAAAATTATTTCTTATTGGCTGCTGAGTTTGATTGCATAAGGTTTAAGTCTTCTTTATATTAGCTTATGTTTATATTATTAATCATTATAAGTCAATATGTATGATATATTTATATGTCGCTTACTTATGTCAAGTCAAGTAGAATGACTTTTGGATATATTTGACAGTTGAATCGTTCACTTGAATAATTAAAAATGATCTAAATGCTTATAGCTAATGCAAAAAAAAGTTTTGTTTTGTTCAGAGCATTGGGACCTCGGTCATGAACAAGTGATGATAAATTGCTTTATTATAGGAAATAATATAGTTTGTACTGTGTGTATCTTTTGATATTTGGTATATCTAATGCTACAATTTTGGTAATCAGTAAGAAGTTGTCTTGGCTTTGTTGTCTGATTTTATCAAAGTTTATATAGAGTAATATAAAACTTTATTTAGATGAAAAAAGGATTTAAAAATCAGTTTTTTCTTGTTTTCTGTTCTTGGAATACATAAAAAAAATTGGAAAAAAAAACTTTGTTGGTAAAATGTATGTACTCCTTTTCAAGGTGTTGAAGATAGAATTTAAATTCTTAATTTAGAATTTGTTCTAGAAATATATAAACAGTTATTACATTACATAACATATTTATATAAGGGGCTACTTAAATGTTAGAATTTGCACACTCACACAATAAAACACTTTATGATGGGCTTCAGCTTGAGAAAAATTGAGGTTTTATTTAGTGACACTTA
>NW_027318381.1:0-6304 GCF_032062135.1 Pyxicephalus adspersus
TGGAGGGATTTGAAGGCAAAGCACAGGAGCTTAAATTTGATTCTAAGGTGAAATAGAAGCCAATGGAGAGAACTACAAAGAGATGCAGCAGAAGAGGAGCGGTGGGAAGGATGGATGAGTCTGGCTGCAGCATTCATAATAGTTTGTAAAGAAGAGAGTCGGGTTAGTGGAATACCAGAGAGGAGGAGGTTACAGTAGTCCAGACGAGAGATGATTAGAGCATGTACAAAGAGTTTGGTAGTCTCGGGGGACAGCTAGGGGCGGATTTTGGAGATGTTGCATAGGTGAAATGGACAGGACCTGGAAATGTTCTGAATATGGGGGCTACATGAGAGGGCAGAGTCAAAGGTGACATCAAGACAACGTGCCTGAGGGGAGGGCAGAAAAACAGTGTTAACAGTTAGAAATATGTCAGGGGGAGATTTGGAGTTTCACGTACTATGTGTAAATTGCTTTGCTAATCCATAGATTATTTACTCTCATATGTATCCTTTGTGGGTACAATCAGAGTGGGCTGGGGTTGCTTATAATGAGTAGTTTGACATTTTACAATCTTAACTGGTTGAATTGTTTTGGAAGATTACCTATTAGCTGTTTTTGGGAGCTCAATATTTTGGATTTTCATCTTTATAAATGTGTATAAACATGTGCATTGTTACACAAAAAATGAAAATACCCTTGACAAAAAACATTATATTTTCTTTTTAACCTAAACCTAACTACCACGCTTAAAGAATATAAAAAACCCCATATGTTTTATTTTATTTTGGTTGTCATGGGATAAATGTGCCCATTGGAAGATTTCTCCCCTACTTTTCTTCTCATGGCAACTTAAGCTGTTGAATTTGCCCTCAGAGAGAATTGGGCCTGATTTATTAAAGCTCTCCAAGACGATAGGTCATCGTGTGGGAACCTGGATAATCAAGCAAGCCTGAAAAGGATCTAGTTCAGTGTTGAAAACATTTGGCAAATTATTTTTTAAGAAATACATTCTGGGTTTTCCCATGATGGTCTATCTTCTTCAGTCTTAGTGGGAAGATTACATTGTGCTCTTTGTTCACAAAACAATTCTCACTCTCATTGTACTTTTACTGGAAGTATCGCAAAGTGTATCTCGCTATACTCTCTGACAAAGTAAAATGGAAAACATGTTGGATTTTCTTGAGCAAATTTGGAATAAATGAAATCTTGTAAGCTTCCCTATTTCTACATGTTAATGTTGGTTAGGGTTAGAAATGATCCTAGATCTGCACCTTTGTTCAACCCACTGCACTGATTCTGAGCATGCTATATTATATACATAATTTCTGGCTTCACTAAAGAATCCTATAATGATCTGATTACTTAATTAGTTAATTTTGATAATTAAATCATATTTGCTTTATAAAGAATTTTGTTTAGTGAACCAATCTTTTTTTAGATTAAAGAAAGGAAATAACAGTACTGATGGAAAAAAAAAACGTAAAATTGGAAACATTTGATATTTTCTTTGTTCTGCCAAATCATGTTCTTTGTATAAAAGATATTTCGAAATTCTAATTAAATCTATGATTGCATGTGAGCCCAGATAAAGTTCAAAATGCTAGCCTGTAACTTCTTCAAGGTAGGGAGAGGGACCCGAACCGGGAGGGTTTCAAACAAATATAGGAGCTTGGGCAATAGCATCATCTTCACTGATGCAATTCTCCCCAAGAGCGACAATGAATGTCCCTTCCATTTATTCAAGTAGGCATTTAGTTCCTGGAACAATGGGGGGAAGTTGCAAGTTTATAGCTGAGTGTATGTAGCTGTTATTTGGGTGCCCAAATAGTTTAAGGAGCGCTCTCGCCAGGTAAAAGAATAACTATTTTTTAACGCTGAGAGTTGCAAGGGGGTATATATATGGGTAAGGCCTCAGAGTTCGAGGACTTCACCTTATAGCCCGGGGCAGTACTAAAGGCACCAAGTTCAGACCACAAATTTGGGAGGGTGGTGGTAGGTTGTGTCATGTAAGCAGTACATCATCTGCATATAATGAAATTTTGTAGGAGGTATCCTTTACAGTAACACCATGGATATTGGGGTTGGATTTGATTCTCTCCGCCAGGGGTTCAACACTAAGAGCAAAGAGTAAGGGAGACAAGGGGCAGCCTTGTCCCGTCCCAGTCCGCATGGGGAAAAGTTTAGAGGAGGCATGAGGCAACTTAACAGAGGCCGCCCGGCAACGTATCGCTCTAACAAATGGGCCGGAAAATCCCATTTTGGTAAGGGTAGAGAACATAAATGGACAACTAAGTTGGTCAAATGCCTTTTCAGCCTCTAAGCTAAGCACTAGGGAAGGGGTTTTATGTTTGTTGAGGATATCAATAACGTTTATCACTCTCCGGGTGTTATCACTTGCGTGGCGGTACGATATGAAACCCGTTTGGTCCCCGTGTATAAGAAATGGCAAGAGTTTGGAAAGCCTATTAGCCAAAATCTTAGAGTAGATTTTAAGATCCGAATTCAGTAGCGCTATAGGTCTATAATTTGCACAGTCCATCAGATCTTTACCCGGCTTGGTGCCAAATAAAGCTTTTTCCACTGAATCTATAAAAAGTATACAGCAGTAGATCACAATGTTCACAAATACAATAACCAACTAATAAAAATTTCAAGACACAGACAGCAAAAATCCACATTTTGTTTCCTACATAAGCAAACATCTACTGTAGGAACATGGCTCAGCATGTGGCTCTTATTTTGCAAATACAAGGACATGCTGCGGGCAAATAATTAGTATTCTCTTCTGCTCATGTCCTGTTGAAGAGCAGCTTGAATTATGTTATCCCTCTGCAGACTGAAATGTTGAGATACTGTGAGTAGTGTGAAGGCAGTGACTACCCCAGGAAGCACTGCACTCATAAATTTGCAGCTGTATGAATGAATTATAAGTAAGTAATAAAAATAACAACAGCAGCAGTAATACTAGTGTGTTGGTGATGAACAATGTCCTTCATTTTTACAAAAGCATTTATGTGATAAATTTAGCAATTAAATGCAGTACAACATTTCTGTCTAATGGATACTTTGTTGTTATGGCAACCATCCACATAAAACTAGTACACATTACGTGAATGTTTTCAATAAGGTTTGACAAACAAACCCTTACATCAAAAGGCTGGGTCATAGAGAAAGGTTGCAGCAACATCAGGCACACATATATTTATGTTGTTCTGCACCGCAGTGCAACAAGGGAAAGGAAAAAATTAACCTTCACAAATGTAGGCGACATATTTTATCACCTTTATGGCACAAATGGTATTTGTAAGGTTATAGATCATATCATTTTCTACAAGTACAAGATTAGCTGATGATGATTACATTATTTGTTCATTTTACTCTCATGGGGTCATATGTTAAAATAGGATTTGTAATTGTAGCATCCACTTGTAGCGCTCACCCTGTAGGGGCAGCCATTTTGTAACTGGGTCCCTCCTAGTAACGTGACACCAGTAATTAACAGGTCTTCATTACAAATTTGCTTTTTTTTACAGGTCCATCTCCTGGCTATACTACCTGGTGACTGATTTAATACAGAAAGGTAAAACATTGAAGACTAACATATCTGAACCATTATGCACATCTTTTATCCAGATCTCTGCTCTCCAGATGATGAAACCAGGATAAAAATGACAGCCTACTAACCTATACTTTTCAAAAGCATGTTACTGGCTCCTATATTTTATTAGGTGTTTGAGGTGTAGAGGTGGAAGTTTGGCTTTCTTCTGACTTTGGGTAGGACAATAAAGCTTAAGGGATTTGCAAAATATGCAGCCTTGATCTCCTTTTAGGAGTAAAGAATTTACAGTGTGCAGCTTCATCAACTTCAAAACTTGATTTACATTGGCTTACAAGTAAATAGTAAGGAATGAAGCACGGAGCATGCTACAGAGTGCTGTATGTGTTAGCCATTAGGGTTTAAACATTTTTAAATTTTTTTTCATTTCTTTTTCCACCTGAACAGCTGAAAAGGTCAATAAACTGGCCTCTTATGAGTACCAAATTACGATGATATAACAATATGGGTTTCTACTTCGGAATGGGATTTCTATTCTAAATAAATACATGTGAGTGAATGTGAGAGGGTAAAAACTATGGTGTCTATACATGCACCAAAATAATATGAACAAACAAATAATTGTGTTTTGAGAAGAAAAAATAGAATAATAGAAAATTAGAATTGCAGTCCATTTAAAACATACTTTTCCAAACATTAGATACAATATAAAAAAACATACACTTTTTTTCTACACAATGCTCATAACGACTATCACACTAATTGTGAAGCACAGTGGTGAAAATGTTTTGGTTGACGTATGTGTTGCTGGTTCGGGTCATGGGCAGCTTGCAGTCACTGAGTTAGCTATGAATTCTGCATAGTATCAAAATGTGCTGAATGAGAATGTGAGGCCACCTGCCACAAATGTATTTTGATATTTACGTTGCATTATTGGTTGAAAAGGCGAATTTTTCTTGTTTTTTTCCAAAAAATATATCACAATTATCTGTGTGCACTGTTTGAATAGTGATCTTTGCTTTTCAAATATAATGAAAAAGACAACAACTTTCGTGAGTACATTCATTTTCACATCACTGTATGCAATATTAGTCTATTAATAGATTATTTTATAATGTAGAAAAGCAAGATATAAAATAACAGGTTTAGGTTTGCTACCCTCTTATCAATGTGTAAATAAAATTGTAGTATAAAACTAAATATTATATTAAAACAATACAACTGTATCAAACAATAAATACTGGAAACCTAAGGTGTATTCTTTTTATTGTCCACTTGGTGGCACCCTGCTGTGTAGGTATAGAGTACACCACAATACAGCAAAGGTTAGAACTTGCTTTGATCTGTGTTGCTGTCCTGCCTTTCTTCCTATTGTTCATTGTAGCTAAGGTTGCCAGGCAACAATGAGAACAGAGAATTTAGAAAAAGTGGAGAAAAAGGATCAGTGATAATGAAGAATGAATTAGCATTCCACCACTCTTATCTCTTTATGGTAATTTTTTATACTTTTACTGTTATATTTCATGTTTCTGCAAGTTTTCTACATGTGTTTTATGTTATCCTGATAAAGATTATCTTGCCACACAGGAAGAAAGCAGTAACTGTTACTGTTAGCTGTTGCTTATAGTAGTTTGGGATGTAAGTAGCATTGCATCATCTGTGGGTACTCCATCATAATATGTTATTCCTTTCACTAAATCTGTAGTATATGTGTTCTCATAGTATAGTTTATCCAGCTTGATACCCTCACCATTTTGTAAATAGAAAAGTCCTCTTCTGTACAATCTTGTGTAAGAGGACTTGTTTTGTTGTAAACACTAAGCTCCAAGGAAATACAAATGTTTTAATAATTAATTATATTATGGCAGAATCAGGGAAAGTAAAGTCTTTTCATTCCAAATACACCCAACATCTCTCTTCTCTGTGTCATTGATCTCAACATTACAAATGTCTAAATTCTGCCTAAGCACATCTACCCCAGGCCAGTGATATGCTTCAATTAATATACTGCTCAACACTTTGTCTAAACCTACTTTAGGGAGAACACCATCAGCACTAGTTGGAGAAATCTGCATGCGTGATGGTAAACAAAATATATTTAGAGTACTGTGCATAATGACCTACCCAGTACAGGTCAAAAGCAAAAAATATTTATGTACAATCAGTAAAAAGTGATTCCATCATTGCAAGCCATCAACTACTTTACTACTTAAAACACTCTACAGGTAAATCATAATCACGCCAAACATAGCTTCTAACTTTTCCTTATTTAAAAGTACTGTCCCTCTTTTGCAAGTTCCTTTGGCCCTCTTCCCTCACAGTTATCCTGCTGTTGTAAAAGAACCCAGACCAGTGTCTTTTTAATTGAAAAAAAATGCAGGTTTAGTTAACGTATATACATGACACTTTGGTAACAAAAGTAAAGTGCTTGATTGTATACATTTTAATATTTGTTATCCTTTTGATCATCTTTGAATGGAAGCTGATTAAAGTATCACCTACCCCTCATTATTATTAATAATTATAATAATAATAACAACTAATAATATTTAATACCAGCCAAACCAGTTTATATGACCCATAACACCGGTCTGAACTTCCAGAAGACAGTCTCATGTTATTAGCCATATCAAGCTCACTATGCAATATTGAGCTTATAATACCCATAACAATTGACGGGGGCAACCTAGAATTTCCCATGCTTAATACCATAGCACATATATCCACACTTTCTGTTTATTAACTATTTACAAAGCTGAGGGGAAA
>NW_027318382.1:0-3407 GCF_032062135.1 Pyxicephalus adspersus
AATAAAAAGGTATGTGTTCCTTATGTGTAGGTAATTTTTGGTGGTAAAATATCTTTGACATTACTTAATGAGTTTAGCAACTAGCTACCACTAGCTTAACAAGGATTTGAATATTTAGAAATAGAAATATTTCTTTTTGTAAGAGCTATGGGGAGTATTGCTAGTTTTTAGTAAGTATTGCTCATTGTATCTTTAAACACTAAATTGTTTTATAGTGGACTGCGCTTTAAAATCTTTAAAATAGCACTAAACCTTAATTGGATATTTTTGTTTGCTAAAACAAAAAGTCAACAATTGATTAGGTTTTTTCAAATTTTTTCTTTAGATTAGATGCACATCATTGCTCTGAAAAGGAATTTATAAATGGTGAACATTGTCTGTACATGAATTGGAGTGTATGTCACCTTGCCTACTTATACTCACCATCAAGGGCCTTTGTGACAGTGTAAGAATGTGGGAACACAATGAGGAATTAACAAAAAGATGTGCCTGTTCAAGAAAAAATATTTAATTTTTTTAAGACCCTCATTTTAGTCTAATAATTGGGTCTTTCTCTCTTGTTTAGGTAGTGAGGTACAACAACAATGTTTTCATTGATTAGTTAATTTGGTTTGTTATGTTTCTTTTTTTTATATGTATGATGTTTTGATGTATATGTACATTTTTACTTATGTTTGTACTTTGGCAAAGATTGTATGGTTGCTGTTTTTTTCTAAATGATTCTTATTGTATAGGAAACTCAATAAAGATATGCACAAGAAATTATAGATTTGATTAGAAAATGTATATTTTTATTAAAAATTGTGGATTAAAAAATATTGAAAACAACTTTTAAAAGCTGTTAAAACATATGTAAGTGTTCAGTAATTAGGTGTGTATCTTTGTAATGACATTGGTAATACCTGTAGTAAATTTTGTCACCAAATGAATATGAAAACAAAATTGTTATTGTTGCAGGATTGCTGTGCAGATTACAGTTAGATGATTTCCATGCGTAGTACAAAAAGCTTATGTAATCTTGTAACTTTTATCTGCTTTGATTTCACATTAGTTACTTTGTAAAAAGTCAATTTTCAGATTTGAATTACTAATATTAAATCACACTTTTTTTTATCTCTGTGGATTTATAGTCAAGCCTACAAGTCATTGTACACTTGTTTTCTATGAAAATCACTACTGTTTCTCTAAGGACAATACAAGTTGATTAAACATTATGAATTTCCATGGAACATCTGCTGGAAAAAGTTTGCTATTGCTTATATTAGACTTCAAGGGATTTTTAATGTAACAACTGAACAATGTATTTGTACATGATGATTGTGCTTTTCTGATGAATTCAACCCTAAATGCAATCTAACAATGCTATTTTTAATATGTATTTATTTCATAGTTATTCACAGTGATCACTCTCAGAACCAAAATGCATCACCTATTGCTACATTATATACATTGTGTTATCATTTTTAGGATACATTTCTACATTAGCTTGGATATTCAGAAGTTGACTTTGTTAGGGTTACTCACAATCAACTTATTTAAATGTAAAATGTACTTTCTAGTAGTAAAAAAATTTCAGTTCATTTGACTTTTTTATTTTATTAATGCAAAGGTCAATGACACAAGAAGTCTCTCATGGCCCATTAAGTCAACTTTTTATGTGACAGTGAAAAAACATCCATGATTCCATCTATAAAACAAAGCCTTTAAAATGCAGTACCTGCCAATTTATCTGGTTTATTGGAAACAATATCTATTGCTGACATTTCTCAGAGGGCAGCAAAGGTAGATGAACGTCCATAATACCTTTAATAACTATTGAAGCAGTAGGGATGCCCCAAATCTGCATTTTGAGGTAATGTTGTGTAACCTAGCAAAAATGCTAGAACTGACAGTTACGCTAGCAATAAACAAGAAATACAAATATTTTAAAAAAAGGCAACTTTTCTTAAACATCACATCATCCACAAAAAGCGACAACTACTTGGAGGGTATGCTTTTAGAAAGGGAAACTTAATTAAAATGTTATCAAGCCATTATTTGTAGCTTTTAGTATCTTTCTGCTAGCATTTGGCTATCAGTTCTTCTTTACCCCCTCTCCATTTTTGATCGCTTTTGCTTTGGAGAAAACTGCAAACATAGGAGAATTACTAATTGTTGATTTTTTTTTTACTGCCACTACATCATGCTGCAGTAATTTTTATATATATTTATAGGCTAAAACTGCCGGGAAGACAGAACCGCTATAACCTTTTGGCTTTGCAGATTTATCAGTAGCTACCACCAGTTAAGTCTGCTACCTAGTATATCCATACATCTATTCACTTTTACACCTATGTGTAGATTAAGTATACGAAAAGTACTTTTCAATATATCACTACTATCTATTGTGTAGTGCAAAATAGGAATAGGATGGTCTCTTTAGAAATGCTTTGTATGCCAGATTGTCTGCTTTATAAATAGACCCTTTTGATATAACACAGGAAATGTGCATACATCACAACTTTGAAAAATGAAAATGGATCATTACAATTTTTTTTATGCCAGTAGCTCAATTAAAGATCTAGATGTATCTAGCATTGTCTCTAACTTTGCTTTCACTGTTTCAGGACATAAAAAGTAGTGGTGGATAGTTCTGATCAGATTGTGACTCAGATCAGAGCTATTCCAACCTCAGATCAAAACTTAAAAAATTGAGCAGTCCAAGTCCCAATGCTACATATGACAGGCTTTTTTGAATGGGTCATCTTCCTAATACATGGTCAATGACAGGTAACATAGAGCTCAGCCAATTCAACCAATTAAATAATAACAGCTGTCATTGACAGGTATAAGGGTATACAGATATATATATGAAGCTCAGAATTTTTGAATAGGGTCAGATTTCTTGACTGATCCAACTGGATTTGATTCAGCTTGCAATATTTCTGTTCCACTGTTCTCAAATCAGAATATTCTCTTGTTTTGCATGTCCAAACTGTGTTTGTATTTATTTAACCTGGTATCTAGATTGTTAGTTATCTAACATGAGTGGTTATTTTTATGTAATCTTAGGAAGGGTAAGAAGGGTAATACAAGATTTTGCCTGTTTTGCAATAAGGCTGTTTGGATCACAGGACAATCAACCCTCATCTATAGAATTATTGTGGAACACAATAGATGCAAAATGGAGGTCTGATGGCTTCCCTCAAAAGATGGGACTTTTAAGGCCAATAAGAGAAAATTTCAACAATTACCGTATTTTTCGGCGTATAAGACGCTCCGGCATATAAGACAATTTTAAAGGAGGAAAATCTAGAAAAAAAAAGATTCCGAACCAAATACTGTAGTAAAATATTTTATATCAACTGTATAAATTTAACAATTCATCCCCTTCTGATCACCCTGTGCCAATTCATCCCCTTCTGATC
>NW_027318382.1:4953-6304 GCF_032062135.1 Pyxicephalus adspersus
TGCAGATCTCTACACTGGTATCCATTTCACCTTAGAATCAAATTCAAGCTCCTGTGCTTTGCCTTCAATCCCTACACAGGTCCTGTCCAACCTACCTTTCTGACCTGGTAGAAAAATACTCCCCTAGCCGCTCTTTGCTCCTCCAATGACCTACTAATGATTTCCTCACTCATAACCTCATCACACGCACGGCTCGAAGACTTTTCCAGAGCTGCCCGATTCTCTGGAATGGTCTTCCTTGTCCCATTCAGCTTGCTCCTACGTTCCACTCATTTAAAAGAGCGCACTTTTTCAGACTTGCCTACCCGCCTTCTTCCGTATCTTAAAACACTCACCACTACCCATGACTTCATATCTCCCCTCCTATTGTGTGAGACTTCCCTGACCGCCTAGATTGTAAGCTCTTCAGGGCAGAGTCCTCTTCTCTGCCTGTGTCACTGTCTGTAACTGTCTGTCATTCGCTACCCCTATCTTTGAACAGCGCTGCGTAATATGTTGGCTCTATATAAATCCTGCTAAGTAATAATAATAATATTACAAGAAATTCCTGTCCGGGTTACCCAATCAAAGAGGTACACCCTGTTAAATAGACGCGTTTCATGTATAAATCGGCTTCTTCAGGAAAAGAGACAGGGATATCTATATTTAAAATACATAATTTAACTATAAGTTACAATGTTCAATCAATATTAAACAATCAAGCTGAAAAAATGTTTTTTTTTTCTTTCAGATGTAGATGTACCTGTGGTTCGTAGCACATGTGGCCCCACCCATAGAGTGTGACCAGGCAAGGACAGCAGCTTTTAGAGTGTATCTCAGTTGGTATTGTTTTCAATTATCTAGCAACAAAAGATAGGATCATCAAACTTATACTACATTTTTTGATACTGTGCTGTGTATGTACCCATAGCTCCTAAGTATATAAATACATATGTATTTTATGTAAATACATAAATATAACCAAAATTCAATCAAAGCAATCCTAAATTGCTAACAACATAGAAGGAATCAATCGGCAGCTATCAATTCCATTCAAAGTGAGTACCCTTTAACTACCATGTCTGTGATTAATATCGAATTATCGAGTTATCAAATTAACACCATTTGACTTCAATAATAATCCATGTATGTTACTTGCTATTCAAAGTTCTCAATAGTATAATCCATATTGTCTATCTTTTTAATTGGTCCTCTTATTTAACATGTTTCCATTCAATATCACCAATTATTCATAGCAAAAGCCTAGTTTATAAATTTAAAATTACTCCCTGCTCCAACCTTATCTGAGAAGACCACTATATATATCCTTAGAAAGCCTCACAACTTACTTTAAAACTTATGGGTCTTTCCA
>NW_027318383.1:0-6301 GCF_032062135.1 Pyxicephalus adspersus
GTACAGCATTGTGGTTTGGGGATTAACACTCTTGCCAAACATCTCATTTATTGATAATCAGCAAAACAGATGCACAGGAGAAGGCCAATAAACAAGCAATGTAGTAAACAAATTTGGTTTATCAGCTTGCAAAGATACCAATTTAAAATATGGAATAAAAAAAAGTCCTTTAAAAGGAGACTCATGGGGAATCTTGTGTCCCAAAGCCAGGTGGTTGGACTTTTCTGGTTGTGTTTACCTATTTTTTTTCCAAAATCATAAAAACAAACTGGAAGTTTAATTGGCATCCACCAAATGTGCCCTGCTGCATGTTGTGGTTTTATTATTGTAAAAGGGATATTAGATTGTACTTTCCTATAAAGTGAACATGATGAATGAGTTGGATTTTATAATGTTTGAACAAAGCAGTGCATGCAGGTTTAAAGTCAATACATATAAAGTAGTATTAAAAATATAAATATATATATATATATATATATATATATATATATATATATATATATGGTGCAGAGTTTATAGCCATGTCACTGGCTGGCCCTCAGAGGATCTCATATTATAATTTCCCTACCACAGTCATAGTCTACTACCACTATCATAGTCTAGCGCAGTGATTCTCGACCAGGGTTCCTCCACAGCAGACTTTCCCAACCTTTGTTTCCCTGGGGGAACCCTTGCAATAATTTTCAGGTCATCAAGGAATCCCCTTCTATGCTGTATCAACAGCTCACAGTACATTAGTGTGGTGGTCAGTGGCAAGAATTCTTCTTACATTGGCAGACAGTGAAAAGAAATTCACACAGATATCTCAAAAGATCAACCCAAGAGTCACAAACTAACTCAAGGAACCCCCAGCAACCTTTGGAGGAACCCTGTGTTGAGAAACACTGTTCTAGAGAAGTGATTCTCCACCATGGTTTGCTACTGAGGTTAATAGGGGCTACTTGAGCAATAAGTAATTTGTGTCTCCAAAGAAATTAACCATTGCCTCCAATCACATAATAATAATAATTTGGGTATCTGTAGGGGTGGCATATTTCTCTGAGGCTAACAATGTAAGAGACATGGATCCCATTGACCACCAGGCAATGAACCATGAATTGGACATATCATAAAAACTGACTGAGTTCCCCAAGACCTGAAAGTTATTTCAGGGGTTAAAAAAGCTACTCCTGTTTGTACAGGGAAAGTCAATCAAGCCTACAAGCATGTTTTTGGGATGCTGTAAGAAACCACAGAGCCCTGAGAAAACTCATATGAAGAACATAGACACTTCAAAGAGACCTGGCCAACCCAGGACTCATACAACAAGGCCAGAGTGCCAGCCACTGAGCCACTTTACATGGGTCCCCCAATGCATGTTCTTATACTAGTATATTTAGTCAATCTTCCCATTGCAGTAGTTTTCTTAGGGCTGGTTACTGTATGATTTCCAATTCTTTTCAGCCATTCCTGTTTTCATACTCCCTATAAAAGCAGCACATATATCCTCTCTCTCTCTCTCTCTCTCTCTCTCTATATATATATAACCCTTTGTTGAGGGTATCACATATCAACAAAAAATCTTTCAGAAAACTCAGAGCTTATGCATGCATTCTGCATTAGCTCAATGAGGGTAGGGCTGAGTAGACAACTAAGCACAACTAAAACCAAAGGGGTTTCAGAAAATTTGTCACTCTTACTCTTTTCTTTATTTTATTTCTGACCACCAAATAATGATTCATGGGAAGAGCAATTACACAGCTCAACAAAAATTTTTTTTTTGTGTTCACTTGCCAAGTATTTTTTAATATATTTAGTATATTTAAGGTCTGCTGAATCCAGAAATGACATCAGTTTGGTTCAATTGAATTCTAGTTCTTGAGATACAGGACTCGGAATAGACGATTTTACCAACAACAAATGTTAACACAGCATAACATTATCAATCTTTATTTACACCGATGTTTTGCATTTCATATAATAAATGTAGCATTATTTTCATGAAAATTTCATTTGTCTTTTTTTTATTCATACATTTTCTTTTTTTACAGAAACAGAGTTCTTCAAGTATTTTGCTACATGTTCATGTGGTGAATGTTCTCAGCAAAAACAGAAAAGTAACATTACACAATTTGTGAAACAAGCATATCTTGCATATTTTGGTTTAAAACTGGGGGACCAAGATAGGTATTGGGCTCCCCATATGGTTTGCAAATCTTGTGTAGTGTCTAGGTCAGTGGAAAAATGGAAAACTGAAAAGTTTGAAGTTTGGTGTACCTATGGTATGTGGAGAGCTCAAAAATCATCATAATGATTGTTATTTTTTGTGCTGTGAATATAAAAGGTTTCAATCGTTACAAGAAAAACAAGTGGGAGTACCCTGAATTGGAATCAGCAAGACGACCTGTGCCGCATGGTGCTCATGCTCCCATACCAGTGTTCAGTACACTCCCTGATATTCCTGTATCCGACATGGAGGATATACAGGGTTTGGAGTGTAATCCAGGAGTTAGCAGTGGAATTGAATATGAAGGAAGTGTTTCATCCAACCAGCAGTTCTCCCAAGAAAAGCTTAATGATTTAATACGTGACCTAGGTCTGTCAAAACAAGCATCGGAACTCTTAGCATCCAGGCTAAAAAGAAAAGAACTGTCTAAGACCGGAAGTTAAAATTACAGTTTATAGGACAAGAGAGGTGACACTCCTATCATATTTCAGTAAAGATGGAGACTTTGTGTACTGTTGTAACATCCCTGGTTTACTAGCCCATATGGGAGTACCAGAATACCGAGCAGAAGACTGGCGGCTTTTCATAGACAGTTCCACTCGAAGTCTGAAATCTGTTTTACTGGATAATGGCAACTGCCATGCATCAATTCTAATTTGTCACTCAACAAAACTTAAGAAAAATATGAAAATACCTAAATGGTCTTACAAAAGCTTTGCTACAATGTTTTGCTGCCATTATACACTGAGCTGCGCATTGAGTAGGACATAATGTTGAATGAACATTAAAGAAAAGATTGCAAATAGGCAGGTAAGTTTGTTTTATTGAAGATGAGACATTGCTTGGCCATTCTGCAATATAGAACCTGCGTGCTTACAATGTATTTCCTATTGAAAGTTTTAAATACGTAAGTTGTGCTCTGAAGATCACTGACAGTAAAACTATAGAAATAGTGGTCTTGGTCCCCCCTGCAAAGTCCCACAAATATCAGTTGATCCTGTCAGTGAAATCTACCTAACACAGCTTTCCATGATGTTATGGCAATGATGTTATAATGCAATGCAAGCCAATGTGAATAAACAGACAACTATAAAAAAGATAAATATATAAATAAAAATAATTATAAAGAATATTTAAGGCTGGTCCTGTGAGGATCGATCCTTACAATAAGCCTAATTTCAGCATTTCCTGTGACGATCAGGCCATGCAGATCTTCTCTAGAAGTCGGTAACAAATGTTACCAGACAGAAGAACTCATTATCGTACACAGAAATTTTCCACCTTGTTGAAAAATAAGTTCATTTGCAGGCCCGGAGTACAGATGTGCATTGAACAGAAAACCATCTGTGTCTGGGTTACATGAAAGTAGCCGAATCATTTTCGACATGCTAGCATGCAATGCACTTTCTTTATTTCCCTCAGAATTGAAGTATGACGAAACCAGTTTTCTATCTCAGTTGGCTCTTAATTAAAACACAGGCATGAAGATGTGTAGTGATCCAGGAATGTTACAAATTGGTTGCAGAAGCGTGCTAAATGGCCATGAACATTAATATTAATTCAGTATCTGCAGGCCATAACTGAAGTCGTCTCCCTCTGGCACGAATCTCAGCACATAGGGCTATTTAACTGGCATCTCTCCTGTTTTAGGGGTCTAATTTCAAGGTCTGTGCTTCGGAATGACTTTATACTCATTACGTGAGCTAATAAGCATTTCTCAAATAGTTTAACAATGCTCTCGTGTAAGAGAATGCATTTGGAAATGGAATTTAGCAACTACGGTGCTTGACACTTTGAACCAGCAGGCATTAATCTCATCTTCCTGTGAAACAGCAATCCTGTAATAGTAATTTGTTGGCTAAACTTTCTTTTTATATGTTTGAAAATCATCCGAATTTAAGTCTGGTTTCCTTTCTTTAACAGCCTATAATTCCAGGAACGTTGAAACAATAACTCCTGTGTCCATAAGTAACAGATATTTATTAGTTTTATGGGGGTTAAACTATTATTTTTGCAGCCAAACTTCAACTTTGGCTTTTTTTTTCAAAAATATATGAATGAGTAGTGTTAAGGCTGTAATACTCACCTTCAAACTAGGTCTTTCCTGCAGTGCTTCTTCTCACTCACAAGATGTCCTCAGTGTTCTCAGTTTATTGATTCCCAGACTAACTGTGTATGGCAGAGAAGGCCACAAACTGGATTCCATCATTGGCCTAATACTTACACAACCGCTACCTGTCCTAAGAAAAGGATGCCAACACCAGGGATTTAATAAAACTGAAACAAGTCAAACTATCTGCCTTATACCAAAGCTCAGCGATCCTTTTGCAATATTGAAACAGCTGAAATAATAAGCACAATTGTGACAGAGCAGGAGGCAATGTCCACTTATTTCATATACTAAAGCTGCGTACACACTTCCAATTTTTATCGTACCTGTGACCTATAAACCCGCTCTGATTATTAATAATAAAATGGTATCCTGAAGGGATATAATTTGTGCTTTGCTAGTCCTGGCAGAGGCTGACTAACCTTTCACTAAAAAGCAGCTTCCCGCCAAGAACAACACTGTGGTCTAAGGCATCCGAGCCTTCTGGTTATTCTCCCACAAAATATATATACTCTGAAAGTCCCAGGGCCAAATTAAACACTCAAAAAATACATTGGCCCTGATTTATTAAAGCTCTCCAAGGCTGGAGAGGATACACTTTCATCAGTGAAGCTAGGTGATCCTGCAAACCTGGAATGGGTTTTTTAAGTCATTTGCTATTTGTTAGCAAATGTTTTCAGTCCTGGACCAGATCCATCCCAGGTTTGCTGGATCACCCAGCTTTACTGGTGAAAGTGTATCCTCTCCAGCATTGGAGAGCTTTAATAAATAAGGGCCATTCTGTCCCGGCAAAGGGCAGCTTAATTGGATGCTTTTTCTCCTAGGTCTTCAGCCTCTGATAGACTACAAATATTGGCATGAAAAACAGAGGATTTTTATACCTGCAGGAAAGGTGAGGACGGAAGGGGCAATGCCATATTAATGCACATGGCTGTGTAATGGGATGTCAAACAAACTCATACAGGTGTGATTAATTGTCTCCCGACATTTGGCAATATCATGTATGTTTTACTTGTGTAAATGTTGTGCTTTGTTTTACTGATTGCCTGGCATTCTATCCATGAACAGACATATGTCCAGGGTAGCTAAGTTGTTTAAGACCTTTCTAAAAATATTCAATGACATGCTGAATGTCTTGAATGTCAAATGGAATGTGCACACCTTGTATGATCACCAAAAAACTTTTTTGATTAAATACCACACATTGCATATGTGATAAAAAATGCATAATATCAAAATGTTTTTTAAATTAATAAGACATAGATATCCATTTTTTACATATTGTACAGGACTGCAGGAATTGGTCCTGCATGGGAGATATATTTCCCCAGGATATGGAGCACGGGCTTGTTAAAACCAGGATGTGGACTGGTGAAAGAGTCCTGGATAGTGGAGACAACTCTGCTAGGGTTGCTGTGTGTTAGTAAATTTCAGGACTCTGGACTCTGGAATGGGAAGGAAGGTGCTGGGTGGGCCTTCCCATTCCACCCCACGTAGATCAAGGGGTTTGTCTGCAGCAAATTGCAGGTCTGCTATAAGAGCACAGGTGTGCTATCATGGGAGAGGAAGTGGAAATAGCAGCATGTAGGCTGCAACCAAGCTTTGGTGGAGTCTTCTTTTTGCAAAGGAAAACTCTTGTAGCTGTTCATCTATGTTGATTTGATTTATGAACTTTGAGGACTTTGTACCCACCTGTGTCCAGCTCATGTAAGCTGCCTTTCCGTTTTGTTTTTTCATTTATGCTGAAGAAAGTTGATTTTGTTTTAAAAGTGAAATAAAGAAACTTATTTGGTAAACATCCTTTACTGTGTGCTGGCTGCAAGGACTAATCCCCCTCCATATCACAATATGAATACGAGCTCTATGGGTACAAACACATTTTGACCCAGCAGTGTGCGTAAGTATTTTATGTATTTCATATGCAACAGGTACTCCTAAAAATTCCAGTCATGCCCTATATTTGAAGTTTTACTTCCTCCACTCGT
>NW_027318384.1:0-6291 GCF_032062135.1 Pyxicephalus adspersus
ACATAAGAATTGTGCACATTCAATGCAATTTTATTCCTTTGTGAGATTTGTGATTAACCAGCAGCGCAACCCAAAAACTGAAAATGTAATTTTGTTTTAAGGGGGAGCATAACACTGGCATGACATTATTAGGCACATATAAAGTCCTCTTACCTCCCATGTGACATTTCTTGCTCCATATTTATATTATTCATATATAGGATGAAATGAAGATGAGATGTTGGTAATTCCCCCCCCCCCAGAGACTTCTCTGCCAAATAACAAACAAGTGACACCATCCATCATATAATACAGCCGGTCCATCATCTGCAGCTTCCGCCGGGCTCCAATCACACATATCAATCACACGCACTTGTCATATGAAGGACACGCATGGAATCAGTAACAAGTCAGGGGGTCAGGGGTTCATTCTACTCGGTGACAACGCATGATAATTGTGATAGCCGATGCCATGATATGGGGAATACAATCCTCACATCTGTACAGGGAGAGAATACAAATGTTCGGCTCAGATTCAGCCCTCGGTGTATACGTAGCACAGTCTGGATTTAAATTAATTTCAAGTTTTAATTCAAATCAGCTGAATACATCTCAGGTGCAGCAATACAAAAGGTGAGCAAAGTCTTATGGTTGGATTTCTTTATAAAGCCTGTCTTTGCCAGCATGCTGCAAATAAAGGCCCTTGCTTTCTGTGTGGAAGCAGCAGTCTCTCTGCAGGGCAAATAAACCCATATACCAGGTCACATGGTACAATCTTTAAAAATTAGATATTTATCAGGAGGCCTACCTCCTGATAAATATCTATCCAAAGATCCAAGCACAGGGCCATTGTAGAACAAGATGGCTCCGGTGTTGGAATATATATTTACATTTGTCTTGTTTTTCTCATTTTCCTCATTTAATATTTATCATTTTCCTGGGAATCAGATATCAGGAATGGATGTTTATTGATGCTCAGGGTCTGCGGAGTCCCTGCGATCCCTATGGATGTTTTCCTAGCACTGATGTCATGCCCCATGGGTGGCGGCGGGGAACCTGATCCGGGGTCATGGTCAGCCGAATCCAGAGAGTCCTGGGGATGGGGACCGGCAAGAATAACCAATCACATGCCAGGAAATCTAAAACGTGGGACTTTTCCTTACTCGTGATTGGATGGTTGAAGTCAGAAAAGCTTCATCTAAGTGAAATATGCCATGCAAGGAAATCATTCACATTGCTACGTGAATGGACTGGAATATTTTAGTTAATGAACTCCATTCCCTCTACACCCCCCCCCCCCCCCCCTCCTTCTTTCAAGCTCTCCTTCTCTCATCCTCACCCTCTTCTCTCCTGTCTCCCTTTCCTCTTCTTTGTCCCTCCATCCTATTGTCACCCTCTTGTCTCTCTTCTTCCATTTAACATTCTGCCCCCTCTCTGTCTTATCCTCTCTCTCCTCTCCTCCTCTTCTCTGTCCTGTCTCCTCTATGTCCCATTTGTTCATCTTTTCATAACTCTTCCCTCTCCCTCTCTTCTCTCCGATAAGCAATTCAGGAATATTTACCAACAGGGGAGCCCAAAACAATAAAATCTTACTGATATTTTAGGTTTGTCTTCTATTTATTGCTTTATTTTATGTCTGCACCATAGTACATC
This sequence comes from Pyxicephalus adspersus, assembly GCF_032062135.1. Lineage (NCBI taxonomy): Eukaryota > Metazoa > Chordata > Amphibia > Anura > Pyxicephalidae > Pyxicephalus > Pyxicephalus adspersus. The sequence goes on from NW_027318384.1 coordinate 1,633, forward strand.
TGCATGCATTGTAATCAGGGGTTGCACATTGCTTTGTTATTGATGCTTTTTAATATATTGTGAAAACAAAGGATAAAAAAGCAAAATGACCCTGTATTTTATATTTTCTTTTTTTAAGGTATTGCTCTTCTTTATTTTTTATTATGTAAATAAAAAACACAAATAATAGCAACATAAATATATAAGAATAGAGTAAAAAACAAAGGTTTCTATTTATGAACCATTCCCTGGTGGAAAAAAATTTCAGGTCAATGTATTTCAATAGCTAGAATTGATTCTCCACCAGGCAATCATTCAGTGAGTGTCCAAAAAAAAGGTCATTTTATAAATATGACATTCATTCATTCATTCTCTGGCAGTGGATATTCCAAGTCTTTGCTTCAGTGATTGATTCTCCAGCAGAGAAAGTTTGGTAAGTGTCAGTTTCACTTTACCTTAACTTTTTAGGGTTTACCTTTTTTAATTTTATTTTTTGCTTGTTTGTTTATTTAAACACAATACTATTGATCATCTCTGATCACCTGATAAATATTACATATACTATATATAATAATATAATTATATAATAATATAGTAATATAATAATAATCTATTCTCGGAGAATATATATATATATATATATATATATATATATATATATATAAATGATGTAATAAAATACAAGCTGCTCATCCCTGATTTGGACTAAAATGATTTATAGCTAATCTTTCATAATGTTTCCATCAATCTATTACTCTAGTTATGATGGTTTTGGGTCAACTTTTTTTTTTAGCTTTATAGACTTTAAGTTTTTTGTATCTATTTTTTTCTAAGCAAACAATCTTTGTTTTACAAATAAACATGCATTATATAATATATATTTTTTACCAACTTATTTGTGATGGAAACATCAGACTATATCCTGCACCTATATTTAACTTGTCATGCTCTGTGTGCAGTCTGCAATGCTGTTTTTTTTTAAATTACATTTAAGTAACCCCCTATCACTGTCAAGTGTCATATGTAAAAATTCCTTTACACCAGAATACAACCAGCTGATTATTACAAGTAAATTAATAAAAGAACAAATGGAAATAACATCTCCAGACTAAATTTACGTGGGGGCTATTGGGGGCTCACCCCACTCCCTTGACCCTAGCTACCTATAATTGAAATTCACACAAAAGCGTTGACTTTGGGTATACTTTACTTCTTATGCTACACCCCAAAAACATTGCCATTAAAAATTCAATAAAAGACAGATCTTGACAGGCTGGTATACTTTTGATCTCTTCCAAGATAACAATAGAGCCAAATTTGCTTTCTATCCGGCACCCCTTTTGAACCTTTTCACCCCTATCTGTTGCTTTGGGTTGCTTACCCCTGTAGACCAGTTATTGGGACACATACGTATTTGTACTTTTCCTCATGGGACCATTAAATGAATGATCATATACGATGGCCTTGAGGAAGCGGTCATATTCTGCGAGACACGTTGAGGTGTAATAGGAATGTATCATGCTGTAAGGCAATTTATTGGATGTCACATTTGTAAGTTGGAGTTTTTAATTGTTATAGCAGTTTGGACAATATTAGGAAATAAATTAATGTTTTGTTTTTTTTATTGGATAATTTTATTATTTTATGAGTAAGGTGATTGATGCCTCTAAAGCCCCCTATCTTTTATTCCTTGTATTTGTACTATCTATATTAGAAAAAGCCTTGCGCTTGTGTGACTTGTGGTGCACGTTCTTCTTTCAGAGGAGGAAAAGTAACCATGAGGTCAATTATTATTAATATGAAACAGGCGCCAGAATATTATGCAACGCTGTACATTAAATAGGGGTTGGAAATGACAGACAGATACAGACAGTGACACAGGAGGAGGGGATGACCCTGTCCCAAAGAGCTTACAATCTAGGAGGTGGGGGTATCACACAATAGGAGGGAATAGAAGTCAATAGCAGCATGTTGCTTCCAGGAAAAGTGTCAGAACCCCACTTTAATTCAAATTGGTGCTGCTCCCATTCTTTTGAATAGGAGTGGTGGGGAGCACAGTTTTGCATACCCAAAATGGTTTACTGCAAGTCTGAAAGATTTCTTACCCGTCCCTTGCTTGCCCTCTCAGTAAATAGAAGCGCACTTTGATTCATTCATCCTCCCTCGTCCATTGAAGGGAGCAGAGCTGTGTAAGCAGAACCCATTCATTCCAATAGTTGATTATTATACATATACAAGTTATCATACAGTAAATGAATATTTCCAGCAACAAGTACCTGAGTACCTTTACACGGCGCCATCATTGTGGTTCTGGTGTTTGGTCCACCACATTCCTTGTTACACTTCCCTGGCAGCCAATCTCTCTCATTCTTTTTCTGGGTTTCTTTTATTTTCTGCACATTTTATGAGTTAGATAAAGTTGACTATTTAATCACTTTCTGAAGACAAATTTCACCATCAGCACTAAACATATTCGTAATGCCTTGATAAATGTTTTAATACGTCTTCCGTCGCCCCGCGTGCGTTGTGAAGCTTGGGCGCTGAAAACGGTGTGTCTTTCTTCTCTCGCTAATAATTTATAATAACCCAGAAATAGATATTACATTTATTTTTCATTTTTTTGAAGGAGATTGCTCGGGGAGAAAAATAATTATTCCAAACTTTGCTCGAGTGGCAAAGCTGCTCGCCCCTTCCAGAATGTTCTGAGCTGCAAATAAGCCCGGTGAGGTAATGAGAATAAAATGATAAAATGGAACGGTAAACTTTTCATTAGAGGGTTTTTTTTATTTGTGGAAAGTAAATGCAATAAAAATAAGAAACTAAACAAAAAAACTTTGTGGTTTACTGGGGCTCTTTAGTCTTTAAACACTCTCCATCCAGCATTGTGACCACTTTTCCATATAGCTTGCCCCCAATTGGGGATTTAAAGACTCCCCCATATTATTATTTTTATTAATAATAAACAGGATTTATATAGTGCCAACATATTACACAGCGCTGTACATTAAATAGAGATTGCAAATGACAGACTAATACAGACAGTGATATAGGAGGAGAGGACCCTGCCCCGAAGAGCTTACAATCCAGAGATTGTTCAGTCTGCAGTGGATAGTGAAGGGGTATATTAGATGAGGAATGGTTTAAGATGCTCTGGAGCAGTGTTTCTCAAACTTTTTAACGAAGGGAACTCTTGAAATATCTTTCAGGTCTTCAGAAATTGCCAAACCAGATTTAGCAGATCCAAGCCCTGAAGAAAGGAGGTTAAACCCTGAAATGCTTTGGATTCCAATTGTTTAAAAAATGACTAACTTTTTACTCATAGGAGGAACGCATGACTTGGGATCTACCCGTTTCTCTCCGTGTTCCTCACATCCAGCCAACCTTGGCCAAACACTTTTCTCTACAGCTGTGTTTCTCAACCAGGATTCCTCCAGAGGGTTTCCTTGAGCAATGAACAGTTTGGACCTCTCAGGTCGGTGAACCTTTAGCAATCCCCAAAGAACTCCGGTTGGGAAACACTGCTGTAGAGAGAAAGGTTTGGGGAAGGTTGCCTAGATGTGAGGAACGCACAGAGAAACAGGTAGATGCCAAATCATGGTTTTCTCCTATGGGTCTTTTATTGATGAATTGAAATACAACGTGATCCAGCAAACCTGGAATGGATTTCTTCAAAGTTTTCAATCCTGGACCAGATCTATTCCAGGTTTGCTGGATCACCCAGCTTCACTGATGAAAGTGTATTCTCTCCAGCCTTGGGGAGCTTTAAGGTCCATAGCCCTTTATATATATATATGTGATGATTTCTAATGACGGCTCTACATTCTTCCAGCTGGATAGCTCCAGTTATGTGATATTCTTCTCTTTTAGCATTGATAAGGGAAAGCAGGAGGGATTTCTATGTATTTACCAGCAGTAGGTATCATATTATAGAAATTTACAATCTTTGGAGATGCCTCGATTTTCTATCTATGACACAGCGAGTCATTGAACTCCAATATTAATAACAGAGGATCAGATATGAAGGATAACGCAGGAGCGGCTGCTGGAATTCAGCATCTGTTAGTGTTCATTCTGTGGTTATTTATCATTCCTATCACATCCCAGCACTCAATGAGCCTCTCATACTCCCAATACAGCAGATGTTTCTTTGCTGCTCAATGAGCTCCAGCAAGATCCTGACGGTGATTCTCCAGCTCTGGTGACTAATAGCCTGGCAGCCAAACAGATACCATTGTGAAATGAAATATATTATCAAATATTGGTCATCCAGCTATTTCTGTGATTGTTACTGCAAGCAAAGACATTTATTATTATTATAGTTATGGTGTTTCGGAATATATTACCATTGAAGAAGAACCATAGTGTGACCAGACTGGTCAAGCACCAGAGCTCGTTCAGACACCGACCCCCAACCTATCCATACGTCATACGCCTAATTTACAGTTCCAGCACTTGGTTGCCCCTCAGGACGTAAGTGTGCTCCACTGACCAAGTAAAGGTACTGATAACTATTATGGTTGTGGTATTTTAGGTTATATTGAGCTTAAAGAAGAACCATAGTAGAGGTCAACTCCACCACCATCAATGGGAAGACCTGGTCAAACATCTGCTTGGTCAGACACCCAATATATGACCATACGTTGTATTCCAATACTTCACCTACAATAGTTGTACTAATTG
>NW_027318385.1:0-6288 GCF_032062135.1 Pyxicephalus adspersus
AGAAGAAAAAAAAGTAACATTAGAGGCATCTCGTCATCTTATTGTTTTAGAACGACTTTTTCTTCCTTTATGCTGGTTTTGCATTTCCTACATGAGTATATTTGCAGCTTATAAATTCTGTCTGATTTATTCAAATGTCACTAAATTTAAATTGAGGACAATTCATCCTGTTCTTAATATTTTGTTCATAAAGCCCATCTATTCTTTGCAGAAAACTGCAAAACCTCAATCCCCATGGCTACAATTTATGCTCCACTCAGTACAAGGCCAATAGAAGGGGCAAACTGGCCAATTTCCCATCGTCCCCATCTCCCCTGAACCGTCACCATCTCCGGGGCCCCATTGACAGAACAGCAGTAGGTGCAGGGAGCTGGAATGCTGAGCAGTTGGAGCCACCACTTCAGATATTCTCATGATCTGATACCTATTTGATGTACAGCGCTGTGTAATATGTAATACTGTCATTAAAATTATCCAGTATTTATATAGCACTGACATATTACGCAGCACTGTACAAGTTCATGTGACTAGCTGTCCCTCAAAGGAGCTCACAATTTAATGTTCCTACCATAGTCATATGTCATTGACAGTCTAGGGTCCATTTCGGGGAAAGCCAATTAACCTAACAGCATGTTTTTGGGATATAAGAGGAAACTGGATTACCCAGAAGAAACCCACACAAACACAGGGTGAACCTACAAACTCCATGCAGATAGAGCCCTGGAGGAGATTCCAACCTAGGACCCAGCACTGCAAAGGCCAGAGTGCTAACCTCTGAGCCACTGTGTTTAGTAATAATAACAATAATATTATTATATGTAATGATCCACAGCACAACAAAACAGAAAGAAATAAAGTACCGTATGTGGTTTCCAGTTGTTTTTAAGAACTGTCAGTGTAAATAAAGCCACGGATTCCATGCATGGACACACAAAGCGATGGCTCCCGAACATTTCTGCAGGACTGTGAGGGAATTTAATAATTCATTCATAGATTTAATATCCCTTTGCAAACAAACATTTTTTTTTTTTTACACAACAGGGTCGAAAGCCTCGGGACTTTGCAGGCATATATTCATTCACAATCCAATATGGATCTTTTGTTTATCCAAATGTTTTATAAACAAATAAAAACATTTACATGCTCCAATAATCAATCTGTGGTTGTTACAAATAGGCTTATAACATTTCAACCCGTTTCTCAGGACATAGTAGCTTCTGTTTCCACATTTAATTCCTCGATTGGACAGATAGATCAAGGGGTCAGTTCTTTATTGGAACATAATAATAAATTGATCTAGATCACTAGCTGAACTCCATCCTGTTCCTGTGTAACACTCTTAGAATAAGCATTAGGATAGATTTATGCATTCAGCCATTTAAATAGTCTTTGTTCTATGCCCCATCCTGATAATCTCAATGCAATCACCTCCAATCTTAGCATGTGCATTAGGCCTGGTTGTTTTTCAGGTCACCTTAGATTGTTTTAAGACTTTTGTGAGTTAACACAACACAGGCCGACACACAACGACTTGTGTTGGTGCCCTGGGGTAATACACTACCATTACCATGCCCTGGGGTAATACACTGCCATTACCGTGCCCTGGGGTAATACACTACCATTACCATGCCCTGGGGTAATACACTGCCATTACCGTGCCCTGGGGTAATACACTGCCATTACCGTGCCCTGGGGTAATACACTTATTTCACCATTGCATGATTAGCAAGGGTGAAATATAAGCTAGGGCTTACTTTCGGGGTAGGTCTTATTTATCGGGGAAACACGGTAGTAGGTTAGGTTGAAAAAAGACATAAGTCCATCAAGTTCAACCACCATGGAAATAAACATATCCAGATATAAAACCCTATGAGACATAGTTGGTCCAGAGGAAGGCAAAAAACCCCCGAGTACAATTTGCTCCAACAGGGGAAAAAAATTCCTTCCTGATCCATAAGGCAATCGGATGTTCCCTGGATCAACAGTCACTGTTATTTTTACTTTATCCCCAGTTATATTCTGTGCTTCTAGAAATCAACCAGCTTTTTACAGATTGACTTTTTTAAACCGACCCCAACTTGCATAATAACCGTCTGTGGGGTACAGTGTCAAATGTTTTAGGAAAGGCCAAGTACACTATATCAACTGCTACTCCACTGTCTACCTGTTTACTTACTTCCTCATAAAAAGAGGAAATTTGTTTGACAACTTCGGTCTTTCTTGAAGCCATGCTGACTATCACTTATAATATTTTCTAGCAGAAACTCCTCTACGTAATTCTTTATCAAACTCTTTCCAACTATGGACGTTAAACTAACGGGTCTATAATTACCTGGTAATGACTTTGCTGCCTTTTTGAAGATAGGAACCACATTGGCCTTACGCCAATCAATCGGTACCTTGCCAGTGACTAAAGAGTCTCAAAATCTAGAAATATTGTCTTTGAAATATTGGAGCTCAGCTCTTTGAGGACACGTGGATGTAATCCATCAGGTTCTGGTGCTTTGTCAACCTTCATTTTCCCAGCTGTTTCTCAATCATATCAATTCTGAGCCATTGTGACAGCAGAAAAATCTGGAGTTGCCACCTGCACATCTTCAGATAACTTTGCAAACATGTTGGGGTGCTCAAACCCAGGGCTGGCCTTCCTTTTCTGGGGGCCCCTACCACTCCCTCTAGTTACATTAACCCAACTCGTTATATGCTAATCCTGATTAACATCTCGACCATCTACATCTAAGCCAATTACTGCCCGCTCAGTGAGCAGGAGACCCCTCTCAAGGTGATCCAGTGATTTCAGTGTTGCAATGCACTTCTCCAGCTCTTCAATGCGAGATACCAGAAAGGTGACTTGATCAGGTGGCTGATATGTCTTTTTTGAGTGACAGGTTCTCTTTAAGGAGCCATAAAAGGTCTTTTGAACCCCTGAACTCAAGTAAATTGAATTGAGGATACACAGTGTTCTACTTCTTCACCCTGATAGGAGTTCACAAGTGATCAGGCACAAGTAAAGCAACGTAGAAGCAATCAGGCAGCCGTATAGATTCCAGATCACTTCTACAAAATATGCAGCAGCCTAATCTCAAACAGAAAATTCACAGCTGCTATTGCAGCCATGAGCTTGCTTACAGGTTGTTACTGTTACTGCCGTAGACGTTAAGGTGCTGGCAGTAGCAGAGTTAACACCAATATAATAAAATTTTGCAGCTTAACAATCATTAGATGTGGTGGCTCCTTTTGTTATCTTTGTTTCTGGATTTTACCCCTTTTTTTTTGGTAATCCTGCCAGTAATACACTTCCTGCTCTATGGTTTCTGTGCTCACTCCTTAACGCCTTATTGTATTGAGGGAGCCATGGCTGTCACTCAAACAATTTCTGCTCTTTGCATTCGTTAAATAATGAAATTATTCATTTACAGAATGCTCATTGCCTGGGTATCAGGGTGCATTTCCACCCGCCGTACAAGCATGAGGTATATAATCCCGGGCTGGGCAATGAAGATGGCTTAAGATGCCATAACCAAGAAAAAGACTGTGTATTAAGATGTTGGCATTGATAAGCGAGCTTTAAAGCTTTAAAGGGAATTCAGGGCACAAAATGGCAAACGTTACCTTGACGCAGTCTATTAGCCAAACCAGAGCAGCCACAATCTGCGGCCAAGTGTGAGGGGCTCCGACTGTATACATGGAGCTTTTTGACAAAGGAAATGGATACCTAAGAAAGAAAATCACAAAAATAAATATCTAAGTCTTTCAAAAGTAATAAAATATGTTGTTATAGCGAAAAAAACAACAGAATCACAACTCCACACTACAATCGAGGAGATTTTACTGCAAATCCATTTGTATTGCTATCTGTACCCTGAATCTATTGACTGCCATCCCATTATATATATATATATATATATATTATATAAGGATTTCTTTTTATTGGACTCAATACAGCTTATTTGTATTGAGTTCAATGCAAAGCGATTTGAATTTCCCGCCCCGCCTCCCGGTGATCGTCACTATGAATATAAAAAATATTCACGTCTTCTGTCTTCAGTCTTCATCGCCCGATGAAGACTGAAGACAGAAGACGTGTCCGGAGAAGCTGCGGGGACTGAGTATTTTTTTTTTTTTTAAATCGATGCTGGAACAGAATGGATCATCACAGCGGGGACCAGGTAAGTGATGGGATTTACCCACCCGACAAAGTTCGGGTTTATCGATTTTTGCAAAATTTTTAAACCCGAATCAAGGTCGGGTTTAACGGTCGGGTGGTTAATATAATATTATTACTAATAATAATATTGATAATAATGATTAATTGGTAGCATTTAAAAGAGCACTCAAAACCCATTTTTTCAAACTTGCCTACCCGGCTTCTTCTGTCATTTGAAACCATCACTACTTCGGGAACAATCCAGCATTGGATTCAGCTAAATCTAATCTAATTTTCATGTATATTCACCCATTAATCATTGTAACTCTAAATTATAAATATAGAGCAGTGGTTCCCCATATACTCATATATACACCCCAATAGGCATTGTACCCCAAAATTACAAATATAGGGCGGGACCATCATTACAAAGATTAGGGGATGCTGCTGATATTTGGGGAACCCCTAAATTAAAAGATAAATACAATCACATTACATTTACACCCCAAAACTATTACCACAATAAGATACCCAAATGAATGTACATCCGCCCTGCTAACATCACCCCCATTATCAGTGCTGCAATACTATCAGGGTAAAGAGAGTATTAGATTGTAAGCTCTTCGGGGCAGGGTCAGTCACTTACAACCCCTATTTATTGTACAGCGTTAGGCAATATGTTAGCGTTATATAATCCTGTATAATAAACCCCATTACCAGAGAGATGTAGATATATGTATAGAGCGATATGTGTCTCCCGGGTCAGTGTGCGGAGCCTCTGCAAAACTTACCGAGGACAGCTCCGAGCATCTCTCAGCCGGGCGAACACTGAGCGAATCTCAGCACCGCGAGGGGCATATATATAGAGCACGTGACGTCAAACTCAATTTAAATGAATTGTCCTAATTGGGGGAAGAGATATGGGGGCGTGGTGAGCCAAGCAATACAGCTGTGTACTGCGGGAGTCACACACGTGTGGGCGGGGTAGTCACACTGATGTGGGCGGGGCTTGTCACTGATGTGGGCGGGGATAGAAGTTGATTTCCACACTTTAGTGGGGTGGAATTTTCATTCTAGCTCAGCAATTTACAATAAGAATCACAGACACCATTGTACTGTCCTGTACCATCCTCATGTGGGCAGTGCCAGAGTTCAAGGTCACAGCTCTGACCCCCCCCCCAACCCTTCTACATATACTGCACCCCCCCTATAGATTGCTTTAAGAAAAAGCTGGATGATTTCTAGAAGCACAGAATATAACTGGGGATTAGGACTTTAAAGTAAAAATAACAGAGACTGCTGATCCAGGGAACATCCGATTGTCTCATGGAATCAGGAAGAAATTATTTCCCCTGTTGAAGCAAATTGTACCCGGGAATAATAATAATAATATAACTGTCCTTGACTGAATAAACTTGATCTCCATCTAGTGGCGGCCAGTGGAATAGCATGCAGTATATTTGGAAGATTTGGAAATAGATCCAGTGTCAGGTTCAGTCGAATCTTTCTACATCAACCCATAAAACCGTCAATGCAGAAGCAAGGTATAAAATATTTATGTATATTCCCCCCCCAATATCCATTGTACCACCAAATCACTACAGAGCAAAGGGTCCAATATAAATCCATATACAACCCAACCATCATTACAAAAACTAGAACCTCCAGAAACAAAAATAAAGGGATGAAGACACCCACCCCCCCAAAAAAAAATAATATTTTTTTAAATTGTATCAAATTAATACATTTGTATGCTATTTAAATGTGAAATTTGATTATAAAGTGATCACTCCAGTTAATTTATCTTTTCCTATTGCCATTCTGCTTTGTACAACGCCGCTCTCTTGTCATTGTCACTCTTAACAACAATCATCATTTTCTAGCAATAAATTTTATAAAGAAACTAAAACAAAGTGATCTGGAAACTATCCATGCGCTGAAAAATAAGTCCATTCTAATAAAGTCCCATTATGTAATAGTCTTAAGGAATGTTTTTTATTTTCATAAATCTATTGATATGTAAACTTTTTGTGTTTACTTCCAAAAAAACTTTATACCCAAAATATTGAATAGAAGGAGTGTGGCAATGATAGGAAACATCTCTCAGTCTTCCTAAGGGTGTACAGGTGTGATAAATGAAA
>NW_027318386.1:0-6286 GCF_032062135.1 Pyxicephalus adspersus
AACTGCTTTACTTTTGTTCTAACTACTTTTCTGCTAACTTTAATTTATCAGAAGTAGATCAATTCCCGTGGGTGTGCCAGATAAAGAAGTCAGCACCTAACCATTTTTCTATAGTTATCATTAGAAGCACATGCTACATACTGAACTGACAGGATACCAAGCTAAGTACATTTTTGTAGATAGGGTGCAATTGAATTGAGTAAACAAGGTCAGAGCAGCCTAGTGTATAATCCTGTAAACTATCTTTAAAGAATACCAAGCAGCCTCTAAATTTTCTCATAACAAATTTCTTTAAAAGCCTTGTTTTTGAATTCACAGAATAATACATTACACAACACAATTTAACTAATGTAGCTGCTATTTGAGCAACACATGTTGTAAATTCCAGATGCAAATAAAAAACACCAGCACTATTACAGAAGAAACCATTCATTCAAAACATCATTGCTCTGTTAGGGATCAGTATATGTGAGATCCTCTTATTATGAAAAACTCTTAAATACAGTTTATATAATCCCAGGTGCCTATTAGTCATTTGTATATTTAAATAGCAGTGTTCAACCGAAATATTTTTTTAAGCTTGGTGGGAAGAAATTGTAGGTAGGTGGCATCCCCTGTATCGTGACCAACCTTTTCCGCAACCACCCAAAAAAACCCCGGTGTCTGCTGAAAAGTGCCGGGTGGTGCACCGAGATAAAAGGGCCTGGGGAGAACACTGAGTTAGTGAAAATGTTCAAAAAAAGACTGTACTGCAGTAATAAATGAGAAAGAAGTGTCATACTTTGAATCTCCATCTGGGTCTTCAGTACTGGTTCCAGTATTATTTAAAGCATAACTGCTCCTTGGATTACCTAAAGAAAAAAAAAAGTAGAAAGTGAATCATGTTAATTTATACATTATATACATACACACACACATATACATACACACACTGTATATATACACACACTGTATATATACACACACATTAAGTATATAAATTTAAGTCTAAAAAATAAATTTATAAAAATACATTGCAAAGTATTAAAGCATTCCAGGTGCTTTTTTCCCTTGACAACTTTTGTGCCTATTATTATTATACAGTATTCATATAGCACTGACATATTACACAGCGCTGTACAAACTCCATAGTCATGTCACAAGCTGTCCCTCAAAGGGGTTCACAACCTAATGTCCCCACCATAGTCATATGTCTTTAATACAGTTTAAGGTCAATTTGGAGGGAAACCAAATACCCTAACTGCATGTTTTTGGAATGTGGGAGGAAACCCACACAAACATGGGGAGAACCTGCAAACTCCATTCAAATAGCTTCCTGGCCAGGATTCAAACATGGGACCCAGCGCTGCTCAGGCCAGTGTGCTAACCACTGAGCCACCATGCTGCCTATATGTAAAGATCTGAAAATAAAGGAAGGAAATAGTAAGAGAATGTGTTGGCTTCCATCAATAAAGACTATTCCTTGACTGCCACATGCTAAACCGATGGCATCACAAAAATAGGAGCATGAAGAGTTTGAATTAGAGGAAGGACCATCATTAGTGTTCTAAAATTACAAGAAAACCCACATTGGGAAAGAATACCATCAATAGGAAGGGAATGTAATAAACTACAAAAACAGAATTTAAGGTTATGTATAAAATAGATGTATGTCCTTGATTAAAAACTGTTCGTTTGAATTAAACTATAATAAAAACTTTCATAGGCATTTTACAGCAACATGAGCTGCAGCATTTATTTATTTTTTCACATGGAAAAATAATAAAAATATAAAAATTCCCAGTGACAACTAAATGGGTTTTATTAAATATAGCTGACAGTTATGGCAACTGCTTTACTTTTGTTCTAACTACTTTTCTGCTAACTTTATTTATCAGAAGTAGATCAATTCCCGTGGGTGTGCCAGATAACGAAGTCAGCACCTAACCATTTTTCTATAGTTATCATTAGAAGCACATGCTACATACTGAACTGACAGGATACCAAGCTAAGTACATTTTTGTAGATAGGGTGCAATTGAATTGAGTAAACAAGGTCAGAGCAGCCTACATAGCTGCTATAGGGCCCGAAGACAAGAAGAATAGGGCTGAGAAGAATAGTAATCATTTTTTTATCTCAGTCCAGCCACTCACTACTGTAAAACAGTGCAACCATTGTAATGGGCTCTAGAGGCTGCTTTTGGTCTATGTAAACTTGTCTTTCTATGTAAAATAATGTGTTTTTACTTTGACCAGAGTCTGGATGTGCTCAGTGTATCCCAACAGACTTAAGGCTGTAAATGAAACAAAAAGTGGTTCAACAAAGTATTGACACAGAAGGGGAATCCTTTATGTTTTTACACTTAGGCTAGGTACACACCTTAGATTTCTGTCGTTGGAAAATATCTTTCACAGCAAAAGACTGATTCATGAATGAGCGCTACATACAGGACCATTCTTCCTGATGGGGGAGAAGGAGAGAGCGGCACCCTGCTGCTTTCTCTCCCCTTCACTTGTATTAAGATCTTTCGTCATTCCGCCAGGACGGATGCATGAATGACGTCAGACGAGTGCTGTACACAGATTCTCGTCGATATCAGCCCTATAGCGAGGATCATCTGACGTGTGTATGTTGCCTTACACATATATATTGCATAGAATAAATACAGCTGAAAAAAATATTTTTTGTGTGCTTCTCCATTTCAGGTTGTAAAGCCACAAAAATGTGAATATTTCAAGTTAGCTGGGTTTAGGCTAGACTTGATTGTAATTTAAAGTCAATCTACCCTGTCGGCATGGGTACAATGCTGCTGTGTGATTTTACAGCCAAACCAGTATTATTGGACTGCTATTTATGGAAGCAGAAAAATAAGGAATATACTGACAGGATCAACATGTAACACAAATAAGTTACATAAAAGTAAGAAAAACTGATTTACTCAATTGTCCAACTGCATTCTCATTTTTTATTTTAAAATATGATCCTTTAGCTGTGACACTGTGGTCCAATGCTGCTCCTATGCTTTCTGTCAGTGCAAAGCAGCCCGGTACTATCTCTTTTGTATTATCCTGCACTGACAAAGAATAGGCAGGAAACATCACTTCATTTTTTATCTTGGAGGCCCAAAACTCGCACACAGATATAAGAAAGAAACACTAAACAAATCATTTTAAAAAGTAATTTGGTAACTTCTTCACTGTATGGTCTGTGAAAATGTGGAATCGGCTCCCTCAGGATGTAAGTTTCAGCAATTACTATAGATTGCTTTAAGAAAAAGCTGGATGTTTCTAGAAGCACAGAATATAACTGGGGATTAGGGATTTAAAGTAAAGATACCAAAGACAGTTGATCCAGGGTACATCCGATTGCCTCATGGAATCAGGAAGGAATTTTTTTCCCCTGTTGGAGCAAATTGTACCAGGGTTTTTTTTTGCCTTCCTCTGGACCAACAATGTCTTATAGGGTTTTATTTCTGGGATATGTTTATTACTCTAGTGGTTGAACTTATGGATTTATGTCTTTTATCAACCTAACTATGTAACACTTACTTGTCTGTGCAGACTGGCCTTCTATACTTCGTTGGAAAGGATATCGAAATAGCAGCTTATTCCCTCTACTTCCAGAACTAACCAGAATAACACTTATAGGGCTGGTGTTTTCACCCATTTTTGGAAATTGTCAAACATAAAATCCTGCAAGACAGCAAAAAAATAATATATCAGTGCAAGCATTTATAGAATTTCCATAATCCAAAAGATGAAAAAGAATTAGCTTTACAATAGCCTTCTCTCAAGATGACTTTTTTGCTCTCTATAACAAGTGCAACAAACCAAATAAAAATAGATGTAAATGTAAAATATCTAAGATATGTAAAAATCATAGGAACAAACATTCAGGGATTCCATTACGTATTTTTAGGTGTTTCACCGATATACTTAGTGTTCCCCCCCGCCCCTTTTAGCTGGGAGCACCACTCGGCACTTTTCAGTAACCACACGGCTATTTTTAGGTGATTACTGATCAGTTGGGTCACAATAAAGGGGCTACTACCCACCTACAATTTCTTCCCATGTACACATTCAATTAAAAGAAATTATTGCACAGTGCAGCTGGGGAGAAAAAAGCTAGAGGATGTTGCATATCCACCACCCAAGAAATGAGACAGAATCTTTGACTTGCTGCAGCTTCTAATGTACATTGTGGGTATGCATTTGCTTTTGATGATGAAATCAGACTGAGAAAAGCTCATATGATTTTGCGGAGGTAAAGTTGGAGTTTGGCTATTCGGGGGTCTAGTGGCATCTTGTGAAGTGAGGTAAGGACTAAAGCTACATACACACTTCCAGTGGTTCTCGCCCGATTATCGGCTCAGGGCTGATATCAGACGGGTTTAGGAAGTGTGTACAGCGCGTGTCGTTCATCGTATGAACGACTGTCCTAGCGGATCCACGGACGATGAACAACGAACGATCGTAATGCAAGTGAAGGGGGAGAGCTGCAGCGGGGTGCCACTTCATCCCTCGCCCTCTCCCCTCTCCATAGAGCAGGACGGTGCTGTATGTACAGCATCATTCATGCATCGTGGAGTGCTTAGTCGTTGGAAAGGAACGTGAAAGAGATCGTGATAGGTTTCTTCCTGCTGATACCAGACCATTAAAGAACAAAATAGTGATGTAGAAGTTTATAGGAGGAACACAGTGACCAAAGTGGGGCTCACTACATAATCCAAGCAGAGGAGTAGAACAAGATCAGTGGCAGAAGCTCGGCTACACAGTCTATGAGCCGAGATGAAAAACACTTTATTCACCGAATAGTAACTGTGATATGTTTAAAGCGTACATAACTCAACATTTTTACTTTACATAGAAGAGTAGACAATCGTTCTAAGTAAAGTACAAATGTTGTTTTTATTTATTTTAGGTGCAATGGTGCAGAACCTTTAGGTCTTGATCGCCGAGGTGATCATGACTTAATGGGAGCGCAGAGCCTCCTGGGATACCTACATCACTCATACCGGGATGCTCTGGCTGCTCCTTCTGCGCATGCACAGATCCCTGACATGTGCAGAAGGGGCACTTTTCATTCTAGGGGATGCTGATCTCATGCATGCCCAGTGAGATTGTCTTTTTTTTCCCCTTCACAGCGGCTACATTACCTAATCTCACACCTGCGCAGTGCCAGATCGGGTGACTTAGAAGAAGACAGAAAATGGTGGCGCCTGGCACTTCCTCTGCAGCGGGTCAAAGAGGAATTCCAGGAGGACGTGGGACAGGATCGCAGGAAGGACCAGCACCATCAAGGGATCTGCGGGATTAAAGGTAAGTGTAACTTTCTATTTTTAGTTTAGTTTCCCTTTAACAAGGTCACTTTAGGATAACTTAGCAATACAGTGGGCAGTGAATTGTATCTAAGGTCTCTAGAAAAGCTATGGTGCTCCCAGAATTGTCTGCATCCTACATATTTGCAGATATGTCCCATCCGCCATCTGGAGCATTTGCTCAAAAATGCGTGCCAATACAAAGCCCCATACCTCTACTGTTTTATGACATTATTAATATTATTAAACAAGATTTATATAGCGCCAACATAGTATGCAGCGCAGTACAATAAACAGGGGACACACTAGACCAAATATCAACCTCGATACCACGTTTACATTTTAGGGTCAGTATCAGTGCTCAACCTAGAAGTTTATTTAGGCCGGGTGGGAAAAAATTGTAGGTGGCAGGTAGCAGCCCCTGTACTGTGACCCAACTCTTCAGTAACTACCCAAAAATGAAAAATGCTGGGTGGTGCGCCCAGGCATCTTGTGAAGTGAGGTAAGGACTAAAGCTACATACACACTTCCAGTGGTTCTCGCCCGATTATCGGCTCAGGGCTGATATCAGACGGGTTTATGAAGTGTGTACAGCGCGTGTCGTTCATCGTATGAACGAATGTCCTAGCGGATCCACGGATGATGAACAACAAACGATCGTAATGTAAGTGAAGGGGGAGAGCCGCAGCGGGGTGCCACTTCATCCCTCGCCCCCTCCCCTCTCCATAGAGCAGGACGGTGCTGTATGTACAGCATCATTCATGCATCGTGGAGTGCTAAGTCGTTGGAAAGGAACATGAAAGAGATCGTGATAGGTTTCTTCCTGCTGATACCAGACCATTAACCTCCCAACCGCTAACCCCGTACTTTTTCGTGCAAAATTTTTTTGCAACGATCGATAACCCCGTACTTTTTCGCCTATATTAAAATCCCACTTACCTGGTCCCGCTGTGCTCATCCAGCGTTGGGTCCGTGTTCCAGCGTCGTCCT
>NW_027318387.1:0-6286 GCF_032062135.1 Pyxicephalus adspersus
TTGATTCTGGATACTTATTTTTTTGGGAAAAGAAAGTATTTGTGAAAATTGGGATATTTTGAAAAGTAAACATAATATGTCCATTAGAAAACCAACCTGTTTGACTGTCCCACATGTGTTGAATATTATTAATCATAGGGTAAAGTTGTGTGAACATCAGGGACCGCTGTTGAATATGTGACATAACACCACAGGAAACTGTGAGCCTTAAATGGCTGTGGTTTAGGAAAAGTGAACAATTACTTTGCTTATTGAACATTCACTAGCATAGTAAACCAACCACAATGAGTCAGAAAGCACTGATGCATAAAGAATCTTCTCAATCAGCCTGTAAAGTTAACATGTTAAAAGATCTAAAGGTGTCAAAAACTCTTTACATACCTGCATTTGATTTAAAAGAATAAAGGAAACGCAAAATAATAAATATTATTCACAGACCTTGTGCAACTATATAGAATAAATATGCAATTTACATAGAAAATGCATTTTCTTTAGTGCTTTTCTAACCTTTTGTATACATTCATACAATAATCTAATCTAGGAGAAGGCAGCTACATTCTATCATTTTAAATCCATGACTCAATTTAGCCTAGAAGGGTACACATTTACAGATTTAGACCTTTTGTGACAAAACCTTTCAGCACATCACATAGCTCAGTTATGGAAGATGAGCATTTAAAAGAAAAATGTCTAACTATTGTCTTTCTAGTGACATGCATGAAATTGAATTCACGGTTGTGGTGAAAGGTCCCAGAGGCAGATAGTGAGATCATTTGTTCAGTGGGGACTTTTTTTAACAGAGTTTGTTTGGTTATTTTTAAATGTTTAATTAGTTTATAGTTTAAAAATCCAGACATCTGTGACAGTGCTCAGCTCATTTCTGCTGTCACTCAACAAAAGCAGTGCAAATAAATATAATAAATACATAATAAAGTGTAGTAATCAGAGGCTATTTGTTCTAAGTTTGCTGAAGTCTAATAATGGAAACCAATATTGATTGGTTACTGGGGGTAACTGCACTTTTGACTTTGATTTGGGCCAGATGACATTACCTTGAAAAGCAGTGACTGATGGGCCGCAATGCACTATATTGTGTTTGGGACTTGCTTATATTCATTTTGTGCTCTGCAGAGACATGTGTATGTTTTGCTGTGTGTTACATCAATGCAGTTGTGTAAAATGAACCAGAAAAGTGAGTGAGTTTACTGCAAGGAACCATGACAATTTGTGCAACGTTATGCAGACAGGGTGCAATGCTTGGGAAGAGCTTGGATTTGGATTGCTATTTTAGGTCTCCGTGTCTATGGCAAATACTGCTGGTTCCTCATGGTGTATAAGTCACCATTCTCCTCCGCATTAAGTGCCTGATTTTCCATGTCCTAACTTTGACTTGCCACTGACTACATCTTCTGTCTGCTGCCCTCCCCGACATCTGTTTGGATTTGCCTTCTGTTGGCTGTCCCCACACTACAAGACATTGGTTTCCCTATGTCTGTGGTGGGGAGAGCCTACATCTGTGACCAGGTGGCATCCTGTAGCAAAGTAGTTCAGCAGGGTCTAGGGTTGCCATCCCATCAGCTCTTGCGGAGTTCTATGATGAAGACTGGGCATTATTTAGACACCGTGCCTTAGTTAACATTGAGTAACCTGCCAGGCAGAATGCCTAAAAAACAATCATACATAAAACTTTTCAAATGTTTGTTAATGTAAAACACTTTCTAGTCCAGATAAGCCAACCTCATTTTTACTAATTTGAACTTTTGGATGCAGAAGGCTACTCCTTTTACAACCTAGGTATCTGGTTTGTAAAGAAAAGTGGCATTTTATACTTCTTGTTAGTAGGATTCATGGCTCATACACATAGCTTATTTACTAAAGATTGTATGCTGTTTAGCAAAGGTATTTTAGCTAAATGAATGTTAGCTTAGTAAATGTGAGTAAATTCATATTGCAAAAATATCTCTATTTATATGCCATCTTAATTGGCCTTTACTAGTTTTTAAAATAGTGTATACAGAGAGTTCTTATTATTTTTTTCATTACTTTTTATCCCAGAGACACAGTAGGAAGCTAAAGGAAATATATTCAAAGAGAGGGAAAGCTCAGAAGGTAGTAAACACTTCTACTGTAGCCTGCACCACTGAACACCACTCTAATGCTAGGGTGTCAATGCAGAAAATAACATTTCCAGGAGTGTTGATTTTCTGTGTGTGCTGCATTATTTAGTGGTTCTTCTAGCAGCTAACCTGGAATGGATCTATTCTAGATTGAAAACATTTGCTTAAAGGTTTGCTGGATCACCCGGATTCACTGATGAACGTGTATCCTCTCCAGCCTGAGATATTTTATAAATCAGTCCCTTTGGGACAGGATTCCTATTACTTGGGCAGTGTTTAAAGGTAAGAAGATAAGAACTACATTTTTTGCAAATCCTTCTTTTATTTTAAGTGTGTGTGTTTTTTTATTTCAAGTATACTGCAATATAAAGGTTTTAATTTCAGGGTTCTCCAATTAAAATCACTTTTCCTGTATAAAGATATTGTAGAGACCCACCCGACGGACTAATAAAATAAACCACTTTCAGCTGTAATGCAAGTACAACACACATTGATGCTCTACTCTTTGGCCCTGATTTATTAAAGTTCTCCAGGGCTGGAGAGAATACAATTTTTTTAGTGAGGCTTGTGACCCAGCAAACCTGTAATGGATCTGGTCAAAGGAAAACATTTGAAAACAAATAGCTAACGAATTTTAGGAAATACATTCCAGGTTTGCTGTATAACCCAGCTTCACTGATGAAAGCGTATTCTCTCCAACCTTGGAGAACTTTAATAAATCAGGGCCTTTATCTTTAGTGCATCCAGCGCTGAGCAATATTACTTAAAGCCATGATCTTCACTAGGTAATTAAGTGATATTTTAAAGGATAATTTAAGCCTGGTTGGTTAGCAATGGAAATACAAATTATTTATTTTCCTTTTCATAAATCAACCTCATTGAATATATCATTTACTTTTAAACATAGGACCAAAATCTTTTTTTAGAAGTTGTACTAATGTGTGGTGTGTGCCACTAGATAAAAAAATGAGAGAAAATGGTCAAAATATTTGTATTCCCAAAACCAATTTTTCATAGTTCAATAACTTTCACCGCTGCTTCTGAAAAAGTGTTAAATGTAAACTCCAGGGCACTTGTTTGCAAGTCTGAGTGAGCATAATATTATGTGCCTGAGTTGTGTATTTCAGAGAACAGGCTGGGAAATCAAGCCTTGACGAAACAAAACAAGATGAAACTAAAGATTTTTGATTCTGGAGCTTTTTTTTGTTTGTTTAATTAGCAGTAAAACTATAATGCATTAAAGAAGCTTTAAAAAAGACAAAATGTGATTTTTGCTGCTGGCTTTAACCGAGCGACAAAGGCCTTTTCTTCTGATCTGACTCATACTTAGGTACCTATCATATTCAAGCCTCATTAATATCATTTAACATTTCAATACAATAACCTTAAAAACTTTTACTAATCACTACATTTATTGCATTGGATTATTGATTGACAAGGACAGAGCCTAGCTCCAAGTCAAGATTTAATTTCGATTTCAGCAGCGAGGAAGACAAGGAAATAGCAGCATCCCCAGCACATATTCTGAAGGTGCGCACAGCTGAAGGGGATTTTAGGAGCAGATTAGTTCCTGGCTTCATACTTCTGCCATTGGTTACTGGGGCTTTATACCCTTTCCGCTCACCGTCACCAATGCCTGTTGTATATGAAACAAAGAAACAACCAAGAAAGAGGGGTCTTTTTGCTGCTTATATTTATATATTTTTACAACAATGCAACAAAGGATGTGCAGTTAATCATGGATAACAATTTTAATAGTCAACCAGCCTTTTCAACTGTATTCACATCATACAGAGAGGCAGAGTGGTTTCAAAGCTGAGCCAAATAGACAAAATTTGTTCTAGTAATATCAAAGGATAGCAAAACAAAAGGAAGAGGGATCCTGGTTGGTCCTATGGACTAAGCGGATATTACATGTATACCCTGAAGTCCTTAAGCCTCTTAGTTCCCGATGCGTTTCGCCTTATTGGCTTCTTCAGGGAAGCTTGATATATATATATATATATATATATATATAAATCGACTACTAAATTAAGCATATAATAAGATATACAACATCATTAGATTCCATCATGTGAAAAACAAAGTCATGTAAAATATTGGGCGTATAGACAATATATTTAGTTACGGGTATCTATGTCACCATATATAGTATGATCAGTGATAAATATTTCAAAATGGAGGTTAGATAGTACCTCTGTTGTCAATAACAATCAGTACTATGATTTAAATGTGTAGTGGGTTGTGAATTATTCTAGCTTTTATTGGTTTAGGGTTCTAGAATCGTGAGAATTGGTGTGTAAATATACATTGTTAAATATGAAAGGAAACCTACTTGGGATGAGGGAGGTGATGGGCGATGGGGACCTTCTAGAGTCAAGTCAAGGAGAATGCTTATCAAGAACGTTCTTAACCTACCTAGCGGGGGCCTAATGGATGGCGCGGGACGCTGGCGGATCAGGTAAGGCTGTATTTACTATTACTTCTTATAGGTTTACCTACCCCGAGTGTGACTCGGGGTTACCGCTTTTAGCAACTTTTTTCTACCCCGAGTCACACTCCGTTTTACCGCTGTGGAGGTTAATAACGGTAAGAATGGTGAGCATTCTCCTTGACTAGACTCTAGACTAGAAGGTCTAGTAAAAAATCATTTGATCCTATAACTTAACATACGTTACCCTTAATAACACACTGTCTATATTAACATGTTATATAGTTTATAGATTCTTCAAACACGTTTTTGCTTTGCATTTCATTGGCAAACCCATCACCTGCCCTTGTGCACAGAAGTTCCAGGGGGTAACCATGTGCTATAGGAGAACAGTGCAGTGTTAGATTGGGGGCACTTGATCAGGACCTTCCAATGCCTTCTTCTTGTTGGAGAGTAGTTAGTGTGAACATTTTTATGACCAGAAATGTGTTTTTTTTAAAGATTTGTTCTCCCTTAGGATCAATCAGGGTCAAGGCCTTGAGGTTTGTTTTGGACATTTGCCAAAGTTTGGCTGAAATCTTCACTTGATGCATGTGTTTAACTGCTTAGAAAGTACCGAGCTAATAAAGAATGTCAAAAGCAAGCTTAGTGATTCACAGGGCATGTGCTCTAAATTTGTCCTGTAGCCGTTAAGATTGGCTAACATTTGACTTTATGAATATACAAAGATCAATAGTTTAGGAGTCTAGACTGAAATAGCATAGGTATGCCACAATAAAGTAAGCAATACTTTATTTAATAGGCATTAAACATTAGGTGTAACTGTAATATATTTTGTTGGAACTTTACGACTATTTGACCATATTTTCATCACTAGGCTCTTGGCTATAAACAGTGCCAAATATGTTTAATATATTAGAACCATACAATGAAAAAGAGCCAGTGTGTTGTGAAACTTCTTTGACTAAATATTGTAGTAGTAATTAGGCTCAGCGGCTAATCACAGCTTAGTAGCTGTCTACTTTACTGAGCAATGTGTAAGTGTCATTAATTCTGAAAATCCATTTAGTCAAATATACAGTACAGCCATCTTCCAACATCATTGCTATGATTAGTAGAGATAATGTATGAATACTAAATCGCTCTTTTAGTTTCTAAATGTAGTCATAGCAAAAAATGATAAGATACAACATTCTCTACAGAATCAGGTTATGTGATCATTCCATTTTAATGGTTTAAATCACGTCACTAAGAACTCATTATGGAGAACTCAGCACATTTTTCCTTCGGCTATAAAATGACAATAACTATCTCAATTAGATTATTGATTTAAAATACATCATTAGAAAAATGACTTCATATGAAGATCCTGAAGGTTTGAACTCTTGTGTATAACCCCTTAAATTAATGAAAACATCTAATACCTTAATACCTCTAATAGTCTTTAGAAAAACAATACAAATACAGCATTATAAGAATTTTGGACTCATTAAAATCTTAAGCATTCATTTCAGTTAGAAAGTTATACATAAATTTTAATTAGAAGCCAAGATTTATTTAAATCATGACCAATAGTACCATGGAATGGAGGGAATGGACATCTTTTTGTTTTTGACAGTCTGGGGAAGTGTTAGGACTCCTGACAGTGGGTCTATTTGGGATTTCTTTTTTGTCCCAGAGACCACAAATGATGGGAGTACACGTTTCCAAAACAAGACACAGTCAAATTAAAAAAAAA
>NW_027318388.1:0-6281 GCF_032062135.1 Pyxicephalus adspersus
GCAAAGTATCTGTAGTGACTACATACATGACAAATATTACATGTATATGCCGTACCTCCCTCATGTCTGTAGTGCAGTTTTGCTAGTTAACGGACTAATTTAGAGTTGGCTGCCACAGTTCCATCTAAGAAAACAAGCGTCTCGTAAAGGTTCTCCAAAATTGCCCTAGAAACAGACATTTTTTAACATTAATCTTTTAACCTTTAATCTTCATTTTCCACTTGGTGTTTACTAGGTGCCAAACTAAGGTATTTAGGATTAGACTAGCAGACCGGAAACATATTTGGAGAAACAGACATCTAGTCAAATATTTGATATTTCGGCATACTTCTGGTGAACAGAACAGTCTACAGAAGAAGTGTAATGACTACATATATGAGCCGATATGGTAATCAACTAGTAAGATGTTCCAAACTGCCTATTCAATACATAGGTACTGACTTGCCATGGTGTCTTTGGGCACTAAAGTGAATTTTGTTTATTTGGCATATGAAAAATAAAGCAGAGTTAAAAAGATCTGTTTCTGTTTTGTCAACAATAGCATTCCCACTGCCAGATAATCAAGTTAAAAACTGTATATTTAGCCAGACATGTTCCCTAGGAAGACTGCAGAGGCTGATTATAACATTGTATCCTTGCAATGCCAACAATTGCAGGTCAGAGGTGAGCTTTAGAACAGTGTATGTGTTGTAGTGTGTTGTAAGCTCTGTCCTTGCTGAAGAGATACAAGGGTAGATGCTACGTTTTGACACCTGCAAATTGTACACAATGAAGAATAAAAATTCACTCTATAAGCCGATAGCTTCTTTTGAATTAAATTGGCTGAATGATGATGATTCTCAGACACAATGTGAAATAATTTATGAAGTCATACATCAATATTAATAAAAAAAAAGATTCAGTGTCATTTTCTTTTTCTGATTAAGTCTTATAATTCAAAATTCAAATGAATAATTTTTAGGACCACAAATTAAATAGGATATATCTGCACTGAAATAAGAAATGTTCTGCTAGGATAGAAATACTTTTTTAAATTGTGTTAAAGATGTATGACCATAAAAATCACCATCTGTGCACAGCACCCAACCAAGACAGGCAAATTATTATCCAACTAGCTTAGATACTTTGATTTCTAAAGAAGTTAGATATTCAAAATCAACATAACTAGATTTTTTGGATTCTTATTCTCTATAGTAAATAAACCTAAGTATGTTAGGATACAGCTACTGGTCCCCCATATATTTCTCCGATTTCTACCTATCAGTGTACAAGTTTCATTGAAGACAGGTATTCAGATCTCCTACAAGATGCTATAACTGTTTCCAAAGGTATTGTACATTGTCATAGGAAAAGTCCAGATTCTCTCAAATGAATCCAGAGGAAGCCTATGTTTGTGCAGAGACTGACCAAATAATGAATGAGTCTGTAACTACAGCTGATATGCTTTTGCCAAAAGTGAACCTATGTGTGTCATTTTACAAATTGACTTTGATATAAAATGTTTCTCAGCCAGCATAGCCTTTTCAACAAATTTAGATTTAAATAGTGTCTTTCCCTTTTTGATATCATAGTCATCAATCAGGTTGTGCAAGCTATGAAATGGTCAATATGTTTATTTGGTAAATGTCTTTTTTCACTACTATCGTTTGAATGGTTTGAATCTGCTGATGTCTGGTCAATGGCTTTTAGTTTAGGACAACCCTTGTCCTTAAATCTGTTCTACTTCTGGTAAGAGGTACAGGTGACATAATGTCAGTTTCAAAACTAAATCTATAGCTGGGCTCCAGGGTTACAGCATGAGATTAAGGAAAGGCCACTTTTTCAAGTAACCTAGGGACCCACCATGGGAAACAAAGTGGTATAATCTGGTTAAGGGAATTTGGGAGCGAGTGTTGATGTGTTTGGCTAATTTCAGCTCAACCACACTCCAAATTAATCCCATTCAACTGTATGGGAGTGGTTGGGAACTATTTTGTGCACGGGTTTGCCTTTGATAGTCATCAAATTGTGGTGGTTTGTGCCATGGTTTCTGGCCACTCTTGAGCAGCCAGCCGCTTCCATTGACATGGAGGAGATCAGTTCCAACTACACTGATCCGCAGTTGAACGTGGTTGCTGTTGTTACTAAAAGATAGAGCTGGGCAATAATCCCATGTGGTGCAGTACAGCACACACCAACTGCACTCATTCGCAAAACATTCATTAAGCCCTACAGTTGATTAAAAACTGATCCAGAGCGGCATATAGGGGTCTCCACAAGTGGCTAACCATATGGTTTTACACCACATGTCTGAAAAAGGCTTTAAATACAGAATATGCAAAAAGCAGCATAAATAAATTGTGTAAGAATGGGGTTAACCCCTGTTGGTCTATGGAAAAGTAAGGTAGGGAGGGGGGAATGTGAAGCATGTGTAGCCACAAAAAAGTGGGGATGACTCAATAGACATAGCTGAACCAGGGAGTAATTTTTAACAATTAGTATGCTTAAGCCAGGTCTTCAGTAACTGATTCTGCAGTTCCAAAACGCATAGAACATGCTGTGTCCAAAGAACAGCAATAACAAAGCACATCAAATGCAACCTCTGAACTTCAATGTACTGCTCCAATAAAGTCATTTGTATTTGATGTGCATTTAAAATGCAGAAAACACTTTTTCCATCAAACAAGTACGATAAATGGCTTCAGTGTGGGGGTAGGGGTTTGATGGTGGATTGGACAGTACAAAGAGAAATTTCTAGGACCATAGGGCATTATAGGTTTGAAACAGTGTCATCATTTGTTCAAGGTAAAGAAGCCTTTCCAGGGTACATCATTATTTCAAATAAATTAAAGGGTTTTCAGTATTCTATCTTAGATAACCTGATCTGCATATGGAAGGGCTATCTAGTGTTGGAGCAATAAAATCATGCCAATATGAATGTCTACACTATCTCTAAAAATAAATTCAGAAATGCTTTGAAAATGTACCAGCCTGCTCAAGCTTTCAACCTGTAACATCTTCTCTACAAAAAAATCTTTTTACTCTTTTACAAAGAAATCCAGGCATTGAAGACAACATACTTTAGTCCAACAATGGATTTTACTGCCCTTTTCCAACCTACACAACTCTTTGGCAATTCTGTGTTCTCCTCAGCTTTATATATATTGTTACAAAAGTTTTCTAGTGGTTTTGTACTGACTACAAATCTACTACAAACCCACAATAAAATAAATTAATTGGATTGTTTATTTAGATTGTATGAATTGTAACTAAATGTAGGTCAGTGGCTGCAAAAGTAATAAAGCCAAAGCAGCAGCAAAACACTAAGGCAACAAGCATTTTCAGAAGGATATGGTAACAATTGGGGCCATTATATTTCTCCCAAGTTTTAGATATACATTAGATCAGTTAAACTAGTTATAAAAGTTAGGTTCCTTTATAGTTCTCTGCATGCTGCCCTGTGCTGAGGTTACAGTATTTATATGTCATATTTGATAGGCAGTATAGGATACTGGCATCATGCAAACCAATCAGAGTTGTTCCTAATTATGTCGTCAATAGGTCAGTGGTGATCACATGCAGCCTGCTGATGAAAATGCAGAGGCCAATACTGCAATTGTCTTAATTTGGAAATAAATAAATATACTTTTAAACAGTTAAGATAAAGTTACCAAATCTTGTTGGTTTACTTTGGTCTTGTCACTTATAGACGGCAATGTATTTTGATCCTAAAAGGGAGCAGCTTTCATATACAAGTGCATTACACATACAGAATAAATCCGAACTAAGCACAATAAAACCAAAAAGGCAGACCAAACAGCAGCAACTTTGTATTTAAAAACATAAAACACTGCATGTCATTTTGATCCATCAGCACAAAGTGTCACATATGTCCCTCTTCAAATGGCCATTTTCTAAAAATGATTTAAAATCTGCTCGAGCTATAATGATCTAAGTGTATAGTAAATCACATTGGCTGTGCCCCTCCCGGGATTTTGCACTTATCCTAGGAACAGTGAATGCTTGTGTAAATATTTAAAATTCCACAGCTAAATGGACATGAAAATGGATCATAATATAAAGAAACAGTCTGCAAAAAGCAGCATAACATTATTATTATGGCTGGAAGCTTTGTACAGAATTGGTGACTTCCTGACCATTAACATCATCAAGGGATTCTTTACCAAGTGCAGTATGGAAGTTGCCATTGTCGACATCCTGGAAATGCCACTTGCTTATACGTCAACCTCCTATTGAGGATGGAATTAAAACAAGTATGCTGACAGTAAAAGGGTGCAAAGACTTCCAAGACAAGAACCCAAAAACCATGGAAGCCATTGAGTCAGTATGATAGCCATGCAACTAGTAAATTATGAAAGGAATGCCAGCAATGGTAGCAATTGTGTAATAAGAGGGCACTTTAATTTTGAGCTCTCGGTCCAACCAAAATACCCCAGAAAAAAACATCATAATCCTGAAGTGATCTATTTATAAAATGGCAAATCTAACATTCACTAATATATTCTCTGGTGGAAAATTTTTTAGATTCATGTGTTTTCAATGGCAATGATTGATTTCAAAGT
Organism: Pyxicephalus adspersus; assembly: GCF_032062135.1. Classification (NCBI taxonomy): domain Eukaryota; kingdom Metazoa; phylum Chordata; class Amphibia; order Anura; family Pyxicephalidae; genus Pyxicephalus; species Pyxicephalus adspersus. The sequence goes on from NW_027318388.1 coordinate 4,563, forward strand.
GTATCTGAGCCAAAACTTTGTTTGAAACATTTGGATAACATAGGGAATAGTAAAGACCTTGGTCAGTAGTTTTGGTCTTTGAACCATTGTGGATATTTCTATTTACTTCCTTTCTTGAAGACACACCAGAAAGAAAAGGAAATGTCACCAATGTAAGAAAAAACCCTGAGCAATCAGTGGAACAGATGTCCCAATTGGAGGTTTTCTTCTCATCTATTGGTTAGGGGACAGCTGGAATATTCTGGATTTAGTATAACTTTCCCTTCTGGTGGTCACATAGTGGGTGGGCAATAGAAGGTGGGCAAAAAACAGCTATGGATTTCTGGATTTCCTATAGCCTTCTCTTCTGGTGGTCACTTAGACCAGTGGTCACCAACCTTTTGTACCTCACGGACCACTAAATTTACGGAATCCAGACCACGCATGAGTGATGTCATGATGTCAGAACCTGCCCACTCTCCCATCACTGCGGACCACCAAAATGTTTCATGGACCACCGGTTGGTGACCGCTGACTTAGACAATAACAACAGCAAATAACCTAGAAGAGGCCAGGTACATCAATAAAAACCTGACATATGCACCTTTATTTTGTTAGGAACTTGGCCTTCTGTGATTTTTATTGGTCGTATCAATTTTAGAATAAGGCTGGTCCAAGGGAGTGTAGGAATGGTGGGACTACAGTACAATAAACTGGTGATATAGCCAACCACTTGGGGAAACCTTTTTGATACTGTAACTTTTATGATGGTAACATACCTACAGTGCCCAGCCTTTGGGAACCAGTTTAGGTCTCTACACTGGGCCTTTCAGCTCCACCACATTAGTGTAGGTCAATAGGGTTAATGACTAACCTGGCAATGTTTAGAAGGCCTCTAGAACAATGGTCATCATTCTCTGCAGACAACTAACAGTTTTATATCACAATATCATGGATTATGATTATCATGTATTTTTATAGTGCCAAGACAGCATGATCTTCTCGCCAACTGTTTCTCAGAGGAGCTCACAATCTAATGGTCCTAATACAGTCTAAGGACACTATTTTTTTGGAGTAAAGCTGCCAGTATACATTTATAACATTGGGAAAAAAAAAACATTGGGAGTGATAGAAGAAGTTTAAAAAAAGACAAGACAAAGGATTCCAAATATAAGTGCACTACTCTTGGGTGTTGAGTGATCATATGATGAAAAACTATTGTAGCCAAAAATGCTGATAACTGAAAAGTCAACCACATTGGGCATAAAAGCAAAAATAAACACACCCCAACATTGTACATATGGGGTCACTTGCACATGCATTATTGTATTTTTTTTCATGGCATCCATGCACAGGATGTAGTTGTTAAATTTTATGTTTATCTTTTTAACAATGCATGACACTCAGATAATATAACAACTGACCACTAATGGTCATTAAAACTTCCTCTTACACATCCAGAAACACAACCCACCCACCGCCCTGAGCCTGCGTTCCATATGGGGGACGGGGTCTGCGGCACTGGCCAGTGTGGCCCCCCCAAGCGGGGTCCTTCTCTTGACCCCACTAGGGGGTGCATCAGCCAAAGCGGACCACCGTTGGTCTCCGTACTCTAGCGGCCCAGCTGTCAGACAGCTAGTGGTCCGTGGACCGGGGGTTGGGGAACCTTGCCATAAAGTACAGAAGGCATGCACAATAACTGCAGTATTATGCTATCTGATTGGTTGTTTTGAAATATAT
>NW_027318389.1:0-3419 GCF_032062135.1 Pyxicephalus adspersus
TTTCCGCTCTCCTTTAATAAATAATCCCCCTTGTATGAACCTGATGGTGACAGGTTCTCTTTATTGGACTGCGAGGGGCCATGGAAACAATGCCGGGGTAATAATCTCGAGGCAAGCCAATGGTGATGAGAATGACCGGGGATTTATTTCTGACACTGAGAATAATGTGAATCTCCTGGCCATAGACGCTGCCATGTGAAGATCTCCGAAGACTCATTTTATGGAATACAAAACTGCCATAGGCCGGCCCTCTCTGACTGACAGCTATTGGAGGAGGGGGCCCTCAGAGGATTCAGCTTGAGCTATTGTACACCATAATGTATGACAAGCCGGACATTCACCGACTGCCTGAATCATCGGTCAGATTATATCTATAAAAAAGGAAAAACAAATTCCATGAATATAAGGAGAATTTGCAGAATGCGGTCAGAGGAGCAGAGTCATTTGGTTGTCAGAGAATCGTTATCGTGAATGGTCAGCCTGCATTACTGAATGCTACCAGCAGGGGGCAGCAGGTCATCTCTGGATTTGCAGGGTTTTTTTTTTCAGATGTGCAATTTGATTGGCCTATTTCAGAGAGGTGACAGCATTGTGATCACATGACATGCGTTGGTTCCCTGCAGCACTATTCATGTGAATGGGACCCAAAACACAGAGCTCGGGTCACATGACATAAACACCGGCCCGGCACTATGATTGGGCCCTGAATCAGTACGTTTCCATCTGCCGATCGGTGCAGGAAATATAAAATCTGCCCTTCCTGTCCGGACATATATCAGTGTAGAGGGGCCCATGGAATCCCGGGTGTCACCCAACACGGCTGTGGCTTCTGCTCCTATGCTATGTAATTAGATGTCCCTCTCCCCGGTGAGCCGGCACCATTCTTTTCCTGCCTCGCCGTGTCCTTTCCCTAACGAGCTCTCACAAGACGGTTATTTTTGGCGGAGTCTCGGAGGAGCCGACCCTGCAGAGGGGAACTCATTTATTCTGCCATTTCCTGCAGAGAGGGGAAAGTGAAAACACATGTTATGAGGCGGAAACCCCGACAAGACAGATGAGACCTCCAATCCCCCGAACGTTAGTCAGTGCCGGGACGTCTGCCAAGCCAGGTGTTCCCGGGGAGCGCCAAATGCACCAAGAACAATGCACAGAACATGTGACCGGGCCCCTGCTAATTTCCTGGCTCTTCTGTACCCCTAAATTATAAGGGGGAAACCCTGAACGGTGCAGGATCACATGATGCCAAGGCCAGATCTCATGATGCCGGGGCAGGATCACATGGGGCTGGGGCAGGATCACATGGGGCCGGGGCAGGATCACATGGGGCCGGGGCAGGATCACATGTTGCCAGGGCAGGATCACATGATGCCAGTGCAGGATCACATGCGGCAGGGGCAGGATCACATGGGGCCCTGGCAGGATCACATGACGCCCCGTGAGGATCACATGACGCCGGGTTAGGATCAAATGGGGCCGGGGCAGGATCACATGGGGCCGGGGTAAATCTAATGTCTGGTGAACCCCCTATTATCAGGGTATACTGATCATACACATCGGACACTTTATTAGGTACACCTGTGTGTGTGTGTCATGTGTGTGCGTCATGTGTGTGTGTCATGTGTGTGTGTCATGTGTGTGTGTGTCATGTGTGTGCCGTGTGCAGAGCCTGCAGAAAAATACAGAAGCAAACGACAAATACAGACAGTGACACACGAGGAGGAGAGGACCCTGACCCGAAGAGCTTACAATCTAAGAGATAACAAAAATACTTCATGAGTCGGTTACATGTTCTTTACCCGCAGCGTGATACCCCCATGTATGCCGGACACCCCACACTGGGAGGAGCTCCTTGGGGTCCCCCTTCCATTGGTCCATATTGGCAGAAACCATTTTAGGATTCCATGGAATGGGGCAATAATTATTTTGTCTGGGGTGGAAGTTTTGTGGAACTCCTGCAGCCTATCCCGGCCTCATGGCGTGTTGTATTCACTGACATTATTCACATTCATCGTATATTGGATATCCAAGACATGTTTGTTGGCGGTGAAGCCGTTCATACGTGTCTTTAGTATGGGGGAGTCCTGAACCCCGAGCTTCCAATCTTCACACTGTGCAGAGACCTCCGTGACATTTTACTGTTATTTGCCCCAAACCATCAGATCATAGCAATACCACATTCACCCAGCCTCACATGAGAGCAGTGAATCAGCCATTCACTGAAATGACCCCCCAATACTGATATTTTGGTGGTCAGATTTATTGGGAAGAATAAAACTTCCCAGAAACTGTCACACTGCCGGTGCTTTGTCCCCCCATTGTGTGCAAGGCAGCGACGCACTTTTACCCCCCAGGGCTGGCTGCAAGGATTTGTTGGCGGCTTCTGCGGATCTTTGTGTATTTTACTCGCAATAAAGCGGTCAGCAAAGTGTAAGCCAATGTGTGATTATTTCATGGAAGGGGCAGATAACGGTGAAACATAAAAATTCAATGCTGAACGCCAGGGGGATAGAAATGAATATAGCCACTGAAATGGCAGGTTGGGGTAATTATTGTGGGGGGTGGGCAGAGAAGGAAATGGGGTAATGCAGACACCTCCAGGTACCCCACAGTAATATTCATGGTCATTGGGCTGGGGGCAGCGGTGTGCTCCCTTACATTAGGTTGTGGTGCACTTTCACCAAAGATCATCAGCCAGTAAAATTGTTCAAACATCAGAAAATAAGATGTCAAAGTGAATGTATGATTTCTCTCTGAGCCCCAATAAACTCCTCTGGGAGCTCTCAGGACAACACAATGATTAGAGGGAATGTGGACAGAATCCATGATCAGATCTGCAGGGGGGCAGTAGGGCAATCCAATGATGAGGGGCAGTATGTTTAACCTAAACCACCCAGCCAGTGCCCCCTATGGGTGCAGGAGGGGAGTGCAGGAGGCATTGGGGGCTGACAATGGAAGCTTTCCCATGAAGTGTTCATAACTTCTCGGAAGCACAATGTTTGAGATGAAAGAATGGAATTACAACTTCTTACCCTTCCTGTAAATAAACCCCCAAAACTAAACCGCTGCGTTGGTGGTAGTTACAGATAGGACAGTTTGGGCCCCAGGGGTTGGGAAGGGCACAATTTATATTTATTGAAGCCATGTTTGCTGGTGTGGGCAGGAGAGGTGAATATGCAACCTTTCACATTCATATATCATGAAATGGACCAGGAATTCAATGTAAGACTGATTGGGGATAGCTGGGTGTTGTATACCCCTGGCAGTCATAGCTCCCTCTTGTGGGGATGTGCTGCAGGTGCCCAGATGGAAATAGAACTTGTCACTGATTTGCAGAGAAGATTCTTGCCTAGGCCATGCACAGCCCTTGTGGCCCCATGGGCTGAATATTGTCTGTGCAGCAGATGGAAACCCCTGGGGAC
>NW_027318389.1:4578-6279 GCF_032062135.1 Pyxicephalus adspersus
GGTCTGAATAAATGCCCCAAATACATTGCTGGTAAGAAAATATGCCAACTTGACATTTTGGTAATTTGTGGGAAGAAAGAAAAACCTTGCATACTATTGGTAGGTGGATGGAAAAAATGAGACATTCCTAGTCAATGAGAAGAATACCCCCTTATACTCTAGGCCAGTGGGTGAAGAATGCCCCCTTACATTGAAGGACAGTGGGTGAAGAATGCCCCTTGAAGATAGGTTTACAGGTAGAGGAGGGCTTTAGGTGTTGCGTCTGCTGGGTGAATGATATCAGCTCCACCATCAGGCAGGGGATGAATACAGCAGGATAGAGCCAGCTTTATTTCCTGGGGTAATATTATTTAGCTGGATTGGAGTAAGTATACAGTATCTATGCAAGCCCAGCAATGCCACACAGGAGCCGGGGAGATGGGGTGGGGGGGTGATAGGGCAGTAAGAGAATTGGGGGTCCCCTTAGCAGGTAAGTCTCCATGCTGTGTGAACATGCTGCTCTCCTGGGGGCCCACTTTATAATATTGGCCTAATACCATTGTTGTCTGGATCTATGATGATGCCCCCTGTCTGTACCGACCCCCATCGTCTGAGGGCCCCCCCTATAGGTGGAATCATGGATCACATGCAGAACATCTGCCAACAATTTATTATTCTTTGTGTCATTATTTGAACATTTCTGCCAGGATTGTATTGCTCTCGGTGTCCCCATTAGGGAGATTCACTCTGACTTCCTGCTGCAAACCTGGAAAAACAGCCCAGGAGAAACACAGACATGATAATATTTACCCCACCTATAGTTTGCTTGCCCCATTCCCCATGCAATTCACTAAAAATACCCCTGCACCCCTCACCCTGCACCTTGCACACTGCGCCCTTCACTCCGCACCCCTCACCCCTCACACCACACCTTGCACCCTGCACTTCGCACCCCACACCCCGCACCCTGCACCCCACACCCTACACCCCTCACCCTGCACACTGCACCCCTCACCCTGCACCCTGCACCCCGCACCTTGCACCCTGCACCCCGCACCTTGGCACTGCACCCCCAAACATGGCCACCACCCGCTGCGCCCCAAATCTGATCCAATCCAACCACCTGATGTATGGAGGTGACTCTGCTGGCACACTGCCAACAATGGCTTGAGGAGGGGGCCACACCAACATGGGGCCCAAGAAGGGTCGGTGTAGCATAATTTAGATTTTTGCTGCAGAAAGTCGGGGAAATGATTGATTCTCCTTTATCCGAGTTCAGTTTACCCTGCGGGGCAACATTGGTGCCAGTTCTCCTCTCTCCAGCACCAGATACATGGGGGCAACAACACCACCAATCAGGGACCAGCAAGAAGATTGATAAGGGGCCCGTCATCACAACCAGAACCGGCAGGGAGGACCACGGCAAATATTTCTATGCGGCTACACAAAATATCCAACATGGGTTCAATCCCAACACCAAGACGGCATCTACCTACAGACGTGCTGCAATACTGTCAGCCAATCACAGCCCAGGGTGCAGGTTACATGGCGGGAGTGTGGGGGGGCCAACATAGACAGGGTTATATAGTGATCCCGAGGGGTATATAGTAATCCCATATAACGAATCTCCGTATGATGAATCCCCCATATGATTAATCCCCTGTATAATGATCCCCTTATAATGAATCCCCTGTATAATGAATCCCCTGTATATTTAATCCC
>NW_027318390.1:0-6272 GCF_032062135.1 Pyxicephalus adspersus
TTAGAATTAGGCAACACTTGAGAAACATTTCACTTGGTCCTACCTCCCATAGTGTTTCTGCTCATTTTTCTGGAAAACACTCACACTTACAGGTATTGAAAGGGTTAAAAAAATGGAGAGAACATAATTATAGCAGGATGTTTTTACAGTGTGAGACTTACTGGATTTTTTAACTTAAATCCTTGGTCCTTAATAGTTTAAATATTGAACTTGATATAAATAGTTTAATTGACAGTAGAGATGCCTTGACAGGATTGATAAGGATGGGTGCTAGAGTTAATTATAACAATCGTAGACTCCTAAAAAAGGCTGAATTTACATCTTAGTCTCCAACTCTGATGACGTCTGGTTGGACAAAACGCGTAAGATGAAGCCTAATCTGGACACATTAACGTGGACAGGACTATGTACCTACTTTATATGTGTTGGGAATCAGCATTAGAGTGGGGATCTGTATGCACATCCATAGATTACCTGATTTAAAGTTTTATCGATTTTGGAATTGTTTTAAACTCTAGTATTGTGAAAGATTTTGATACACATTAATTATTTTATGTGGATACTGGAGTTGTATTTTTGAAAGAGAAAGTTGGATGGAGACCGCAGAAAAGGGTTCTGTTTATATTCAAAACAAAACCTTACACTGAGTCAGTTAGCAAGTCTGCCACCTCTTCTATCCACAATATGTAATATGTATATGTAAAATAAAAGTAGTATTAGTTTTTGTGTTCCCTGTAAACCCAAAACATACCATTTTCCAGTACCCCACAAACAAACTAGACAAATAATTTAGTAAGTTTGCTTGGATGATATGCATTGATGTGATTTTTTGTAATCCTCATGATTGTTAGTTTCATCTGTTGCTGCAATGTTTTTGTGCCTAGTTTGTAATGCCAGTTTCTGTTGTTTAGCAATTCTTCAGCAATGTTTTGTCATTTTTTCAACAAGTATTAGGCACAAATGTCTGTATGGTTTCCACTCCAAAGTGCTACTTGACCCCGCTCATTGCCTTTGTCCCATTGTCACATATTGGTATTTGAATGTATTATGTACATATGGCCACAAACACAATACCATAGCATTACTATTGACTTCAAAATTGCAAAATGGACATTAAAACATTCAAAGTTAAAAAAAAAGCAGCTATCGTGCTAAATAGTAAGCAAAGTATCAAATGCAGCAACATAGAATAATTAGGATAACAAACAAAACAACAGTCCCTCCTGCCCCTCCAAGAAAAAAAGACAGAAAGAAAAAGCACGTTAAACAACACCCTTATATATGCTCAAATTTAAGCGCACAGTTGATAGAAATTTGCTTGCATTTAGCACTTGCGCAGTCTGTCAAAATTGGCTGTTTGTTTTTTTTCCAATTGGACATTCCATAATCATTTATTGATACACAAAATAAAGTTGAGGAGGATTTTATGTTAAAATTATTTTATATATATTAATATATATATATATATATATATATAAACAAACAAGAACAATAATATGTATATTTAGATACATATATAATTACATATACACTAATACATATACACACATATATATATATAGAAGCAAACAAGAACGTGTGTGCTTGTGACTTTTGTGGGAAAATCTAGTCCAATAGCAAAGCCAAGGTTTAGCCTGTGGAAAGTTTTAAGTACAAAAAACAGGTAAGGCCATGATACTGTATCAAAGGCTTTCTACATCAAGGGCCAAAATCATAGTCTTCAAGCCTCAGGTGCTGGCCAGGTTGGCCACTTGAATAAAGGTGCGTACACACTTCCAATTTTTATAGTTCAAAACGAACGATCGATTGGGCAAAAATCGTTCGTAAAAAAAGTAACCAACGACGCCGACGAACGAGGAAAGTCGTTGGAAACGAACGGTGCTATACGATCGTTCGTAGATATCGTGCAGGATCGTTCGTTTTCCAACGATAATAATTGGAAGTGTGTACGTAGCTTAACTCTACGAATCTTATCAGCCCCCTGCCTATGAGATAAAAATCCTGTCTGGTCTCTGTGTATTAGGCTACTCAGACCTTGATTCAGCATTTGCTAAAATTTTAGTAAGTACTTTGAGGTCAATATTTAAGAGCGGTATAGGCCGATAATTGGACCAGATCCGATGGCCTTCCCTGGTTTGAGTATCATGACTACATACAAGGTCAGAATCTCAGGATCCATGGCTTTGCCTTTTTTCAGGAAGTTAAAAAGTTGTGTAAGAATAGGGACCACTATATAAGCTGTTTTCCTATAAAATAAAGCCATGCAGCCGTCTGGGCCTGGTCTCTTGTCATTTTTTAATGAACTGATATCTAAAAGAACCTCACTTTCCTAAAAAAACCCTCCAAACATTTCTGGGCATTCACTGAGAATCCTGTAGGGGCTTCATACAGTTTGGCAAGATGGTGTTGAAGTTCCTCAAGCAGCTTAACAGGGTTACTAGAGAGAGCATTGTCACAAAATTTCAGGAATATTGGTTTCCTTTGGGGTTCCAGACATCCAATCTTCCTAGCCAGTGGGGTATCTGGTTTGTTTGCTTTTATATAAAAATATAAAAAGTGTCTGGCCCACCTAAGTTGCTACTCAACTAGATCAGTGTAACAGAGGTTCAGAATTTAGGCAGCTTTATCCAATGCTTGTTTGTGAGCTATCGTGGGTGACTGACTAAATAGAGAAGCTGCTTTATCATATTGGCCCTCAAGTTGCTTCACCAGCTTCTCCCTCTTTTCCTTCCGATGGGACGCAGCACGGATTAGATAACCCCGGGTTACACCCTGCACAGTGGAGATATCATTCACACAATTAACATTAAGCTCCAGGAACAAGGAACATAGTAATCTGCTCCCAGAGATCCTCAACATCTTCCCTACGAGGTAAAAGTGATTAATTCAAAGGATTTTTTAAAAATACCTACAGCCCCCTAAATAACACCATTTCTATACTCTTCTTAATTTTGTTAATACCTCATCTTAATCAACCCTCACACATTCATAAATTCTTATATTGAAGAAAAAACTCTACTACTTTATTAATTATTCTTATACTTGTTTATTGGTTTTGGGTTTATGTATTTTAAATATTTGTATCATATAATAACCACAAATGAGCACATTTATTTGTATCTCAAGGTTTTCTTTTTGTTTTTTTTTTTGTTTACAGTACCTAAAATCATATAAATTCATACAAAAATTTTTTTATGTATGTTTTAATAGTAAAATAGAAATTTGCGCTAACTGTTGTTTATTTTTTTTCTTTTCATCCTCTAGGACCAGGGCACAGTGGGGGTGATTTTTAACGTGGGCACAGATGATATAACTATCGAGGAGCCAGGGGCCATTGTGAGTGATGGGAAGTATCATGTGGTACGATTTACCCGTAGTGGGGGTAATGCTACCTTGCAGGTGGACAGCTGGCCAGTCAATGAGAGATATCCTGCAGGTGAGGACAGCCATTATGTACATGTGTTTTGGGATTCAGGTATCCTGAAAGTGTTTTTAACAAAATATATTTTTCATATTTTAACTTGTCTTGTGTCAGCCTATCATTTGTATTTTAATGTTAATATAATTTAAGTCTATTGTTCCTGTAAGGTTATACTCACATCTACTGGCAGTCCATGTGCCCCACCCCCTTCACTTCCAGCTTCTATAAAGGTCTTCAACATTCAACATTCCTGGGTGTGTGATAAGGACCCCAACTCATGCGCTAGTTATAGGCCAATTTCACTATTGAACTGTGACATTAAGCTATTTAGCAGCATTTTGGCAAAATGCCTGACGCCTCTGATCCAAACTATTGTACACTCAGATCACAGAGGTTTCCTACCAGGACGTGAGGCTAGAGACAATACGGTTAGAATGCTGAATTTGATTAATTATATTCATTCACGTAAACATCAAGCGCTATTGCTAGCAGCGGATGCTGAAAAAGCCTTTGACCGTGTTGACTGGGAATTTTTGAAATGTACATTTTAAATGGGCAAAATCAGGCATCACATATTTGGGTACCAGGATCCCTAGGAACTTGTCATCGGTGGTTAACCTGAACTTTTTGCCCTTTTTAAACATGGTGAGACAGGACCTGCAGCTGTGGAAACAACATGCATTTTCCTGGTTCGTTAGAAATTGCTGTTAACAGGGGCTATATGGTCCCCACCAGATGCACTAATGGAATCTCCTATTCTCAATCTACCGCTGATAGGAACAACCCTCTGTGTTGTGCAGAAACATTTCAGAGTCTCTGGTGTGTGTACCTACCCTTCTCCATTGTCTCCTATTCTAGGACACCCGGGGTTTCGCCCTGGCACAACAGACCCTAGGTTCACTCTTGGAGGGAGCAGGGAATTTTTAGAGCATCTCATTTTTTGAGGGGCGTGGAATGGGCACCTATTTGCAATTTGACAGTTGCTCATGAGCTTCCAGAGTTGGGTACATGGCGCAGTTTACAGCTGCGCCATTTTCTCCGCTCTCTCCCACTGCCGTCCAGTTTTGTGCGCTCTCTGTCACAGGTGGAGGAGGTGTGCATAGCTCAGGGCCCTATTAGGGGGACTTTCTCTGGTGCTTACCAGTTGCTGTTGACAGACACCACCCCCTCAACTTTACCATTTTTACACAAGTTAACTTTTGCCTAACAGGAAAGAAATAAGTGATTTAAAAATATGCTTTTTTCTTAGCGCACATAAATGTTTAAAACATTTAAACAGCGCAAACATTTTTTTTTAGGGCTAAGGGTAATCTTTCACGATCCTTTCCAATGACTAACGACTGCACGGTGCATGAATGGGTGCTGTACTTACAGCACCGTTCTGCTCTCTGGAAAGGGGAGGAGAGAAAACGATGGAGCGGCACCCCACTTCGCTCTCTCCCCCTTCACTTCCATTAAGAACGTTCGTTGTCCGTGGATCTGCCAGGACCGTCTTTCAGACAATGGACAATGAGCGTTGTACACACAAAAGATTCTCGCCCGATATCAGCCCTGAGCCCATTATCCGACGAGAACAATTGGACGTGTGTACGTAGCCTTACTCTCAACGACACAAGTCTACTGGTGGGCCATTAACACCAAACTAGATTGAAACCAATATAGTTTCTTTTTTGAACAATATACTTAGGGTCTACAAAAGTAAGTTTGACAGCTTTTTTATGTTAGGACTTTTCTTTGGGGCATTAGCATTCAGCATTTGTTTTGTACAATGGTTGGAAGGGGTGCCATCTCCTTGGCCACAGCAGTTACCAACTAATATTATTTTCTGCCTTAGCCTCCCACATCTAAATTATTATTTCTGAGGAAGTCTTCCACATTTTCACAGTCCTTACTGTAAATAATTTGTTCTGTGTTGAGATGTGGAGATGAAATCCTTTTTCCTCCAGATGCAAAGAACGCCCCCTTGTCCTTTGGAATACCTTTAAAGTAAATTACAATACAGCAAGTTCTCTGTATGTGCCATTTATATATTTATACATGGTGATCATATTCTCCCCAAACACCTCTTCTCAAGAGATAATACATTCAATTTAATTCAACTTCTCATAGTTAAGTACCTTTATACCTCCTATTAGTTTACCTGCTGTTTTCTGAACTCTCTCTAGTTCCACAACAGTTCTTTCTGTACACTGATGACAAAAACTGGACTGCAAATTCCACTTCGGGTTTGACTGATGGTTTGTACAGGAGCCTGATTAATGCAACTCTGGAGCCTATATCTCTTTTATTGCAATAAAGGATTGTTCTTGCTTTAGAACCTGCAGCTTTGCACTGTATGCCGTTTTTAGGGCCATGATCTACCAGTACACAGAAGCTTCTCAATTATTGACTCCCCCAGTTGTACCCCTCCCCCCCCCCCCAGAATGTAAAATGTAACATGTATGATTTTAGTCCACTAGTGCATATTATTGCAACTATCAATATTTAATTTAGTTTGCCCCTTTAAATGTAGTTAAATGTAGTCATTAAAATGTAGTTTCCAAATCAAATTGCTCAGATGTTAGCACTCTGGCCTTTGCAGCTCTGGATCCCAGGTTTAAATCCTGGCCAGGACACTATTTGCATGGAGTTTGCAGGTTCTCTCCGTGTTTACCTTGGTTTCCTCTGAGTACTCAGGTTTCCTCCCACATTCCAAAAACATGCAGTTAGAATAATTGGCTAAAATTGTCATTAGACTGTAATAAAGACATATGACAGAGATAAGGACATTAGATTGTGAGCCTCTTTAAGGGACAGCTAAAGACATGTCTATAGACTTTGTAAAGGGCTGTGTAATGTGTTGGCGCTATAT
>NW_027318391.1:0-6271 GCF_032062135.1 Pyxicephalus adspersus
TCATTGCAGCCTATAAAGTAATGCTGTGCAATTACAATGCTTTGCTAAAAGCTGTACCAGAATTTTAGAGCAGTCCGGACAATGAGTGACTTTAACCGAGATATAGATGAGTCATTTTGCAGCATTTCATGGTGGAATAGAGCCAAAGACTGCTGTACCCGGTTTGTAAATATTTATTCACTTGATGTAAAAAGCTCATTCACTTTACAGGCTTGAAGTATTAATGTTTTGCTTCCTGGGTGTTTTCTGCTGCACACACATTACATTCAGCGTAGTACGTGGGTAAATGACATACTGTAAGCTGCATGAATGCTGAAGCAGCTTGTGTTTCCCTAAACATGTAATTTGTTTTATAAGATCTCAATGTGCAGCATATTCTTGGAATATATTGCTGGTATGTGGTAAGGCTTTATGCATTTTTGTAACTTATCTTATAATGGCAAATTACTTCCTCACAAATACAAGCATAATGACTCCTGTGTGATAAATTATATCCGCAAAGGCCAAATAACTGTGCAACCAGTTCAGCAAGCAGTCCTAGTGTTTCTGTGCAGACTTGATAATACCTGTATCTGAAGATTTTTTCTTTAAGAGCCTTAGTGACGTTGCAGCTTCCCTTACTGCTGCAAGAATGCTGACAGTACTGGGCTGCGCCTGCGTGTACTGTAGAGTCCTATTTCTCTGTTTAAATAAAGGCATTCTGTTCTAGTTTATAGCTCCCCAGAATGCTGCTGTTCTACTTTCCCAGTCTTATATGATACTACAGGATTTGTGTTGTGCGCACAGATCAGGAAATAAGGTTAATACTGCTTTATTATTTATTTGGATTTGTTGTGGAAAAGGGACGGATTCAGTACAGTTAAAAAAAAAGTCGTTACTATTTTATGGTTTGCATGACTATGTGCAGAGGAAGATGCTAATTTTACCGGGCACACACGCTGAGTTTGCATCTTCCTCTCTGGGCTTTCCTCATAGATTTGGAATGGTTAATTATACCATTTAACTCTTGATAGGCTGGTTCAGGGACCATCATCATGGCATCCGGAGTATCAGAATTTAACCGGACAGAAATTGACCGACTCAATGAGATTAAGGGGCATCTGGAAATTGCCTTACTGGAAAAACACTTCCTGCGTAAGTACAATTTATTCTTCACTAAATATTTGTTGTCAAGAGCATCCTGAGTATATGATGATAGATTACTCCACCTCTGATTCAGTTTAGTATATAAGTGGCTTGTTGATGCATTCATTGTTCTAAAATGATCAGTCATTTAATGTGTGCCATATTTTACATGCCATTTATTCAGTGCCATAAACAATTTCAGGTGCTCATTTTTGTGGCATTTCTTTTTACATGCTATGGGTTAGCTGTGCACTGATTAAAAGAATGCTATTATTACATTTTACATGATTCACATAAATGCATTGGAATAGAAACATAATACATGTTATGGAATGATAAATGTTGAATTTGATTTTTATGAAAAGTTGTTGAATCACTCACCAGCTGAGGTTTGATTGCTGCATGTGTTGCTGTGCTGTACTATTCTTAAATATCTTTTTTTCTGGTCATTTTGTAGTAGGATTTGTTAAAATATTAGGTATAGTGCACTGGAAGCAAATTGTCATTAACCTGTAAAAGAAGGAAGAATGGGTTTTTGCTTGTTGCAGTAAAAAAATTGGCAGTCAGTTTCAATGAGCAAATTGACTTGTCTATTAGGAGCTCATGGTTTCTGGCAAATTTCCCTGGAAGTTCTGGTTTCTCGCACACACACTAAAGTTATCGGATGTGGATAGCCATGGCTCGAATAGACTGACAGTCTGCCAAGCCAGCGTTCGATTCCTGCCAAAAAGCTGCAGCTCTGGTATCTGAGAATCCTCCCACCTGTGATACTATCCTGTAAGTGCAGGGTCCTGCAAAACACAGTGATAGGAACAAGGTCATCAACAAAATATCAAGGTGGATTTTCTCCCAAAATATATATCACAAGTCTTATAAGATGTTCTTAGTTCAGCACTGTTCGAAGTGTATACAAGATATGTCCTTTGTATTGGATTCTAAATAGGGGATCTCCACTTACTGACCATATACAAGTTTCCTATCAGGGTGATGAACACTGAAACAATTATAACATTGGCTGGATGAAATAGAAAATTCCTTTCATGGGTTTTATGGTTTTAAAACATACTTTTATAGAGGACCAGGAATTAACAATTATTGTCTTTGATAATTGGTATCCCAAGGTCCCTGTCCATACATTCTTTATGCCAATTCATTATTACTGTTTCTATCTTTCTGTGGGTTTTAGAGTGTTCTCAGTTTGGGTAAATAATGGGGATATAGGGAATACATGTCAGATGCAGGGGGGGTGGGCACAGTATGAAAAGGTACTGACTATCTGGCTAAGTTTTTAGACTCGCTGTGTAGTTGTGGTGCGGTTGCCATTTCCTCATGCCAGTAAGGCTGGGTCTACAAGGACGTTTTTAAATACACATGTAAACGTTCCTATTGCTTTTATATGCATTTTCATGCTTTCCTAAGAACTTTTATCAGTGTTTTAAAGCTTGCCTTTAAACGCTTAAAAAACCCATATGCCACATTTTCCTGTGATTTTAACACGTTTACGTTTTAAGTTCTTAAAAACCCGGGAAAGCATTCCATTGAAGTCAGTGGAATCATTTACCCGGGTTTTCCTGCATTTTTGGGCGTTTTCCACTTTTAGCACACCGTTTTAATTTTTAGACGTTGCAAGCAACGTTTAAGATAAAGCTCATGAACGTGCCTCAAGGAAACGTAGATTAGCCCATTGGAATGCAGGGGGATTTCACACATGGACTTTAGAAGCCTCAGGTTAAACTCTGGGGAAACAGTCCGTGTAGACTACGTCTAAACCAAACTTCTATAGTGTCTACCGACCCCAGCACTATATAAAATAAATAAGGTCCTGCTGTCAAATCTATGAACAGTGGCTCTTTAGGGACCAGTGCTTCATTAGATAAGTGGTCGTAATTTAGTAGGAGGAAAAGTTTGTGGATTGCCTAATACCTTGCTGAAGTAACTTTTTCTGTGAATAAACTGGACTAGCCCCTGGGTGTGCTCCAATATGCCTTCACTGCCTGCGACCCTGTCACCATCTCACCAGTCCTTCAACTGACCGTTTTACCCATATATAGTACCGGTATTTAGAAAAAATAGATACAAAGTAACAAAAACAAGCAAGTCCAATTTCTGAAGTAGTGAAACCATTTGTAATCAATACAAACCACTGCATACTGGGAACACCCCAGAAGATATGCTGTTATGGGGATCCTCTGATCGTTCAGCTAGCCATGACAATTCTGGATCTTGCCAAATCTCAACATTTGCATACTTCCCCCACTACCTTATACATCATTGGCAAGAACTGTTAATTTTCAGATATATCCCATCCAATGCCAGGCACCATTGCAATAAAATAAATACTGTTCTCCTCACCTGTCAGTGGTTTTAAACTTTTGGATGATCAGTGTAGTATCAGAGAGTCTGACAAAGTTGAGGTGACAGTCTTGACAAAGTAAAGCTACTATCTCTAACTTATTACACAGATTCTGTTAGATTGAGGAAACACTTCCCACTTTATTCATACTGCTAATAAGAACCAGAATATATGAGTTTCAATGCATTTTTGTTGTGTATTCTCCCTTTGTTGAGTTTTCTTTTTCTTTTTGCTCTGGAGAACCTTGCCAAAGATCCGTAATGGGCACAAACAAAGAGCATGCTGTAATCAGGCTGAACACTAATGAGAGCTGCTGGCAAATGTATATTTATTGTGCATCCTGTGTTAGGGAATCCTTAGTGCAGGAATCCTCTAAAAAAAACACAGCACATCAATGCTTCATTAATCTTCAGAGTGGAAGTGGATAGGCTTTGTAGCCAGGATGAAGCATTTATACAAAGAGGTATTTGAAATATAGAAAATACAAGCACAAACTGTGTAAACATGTAAAAAAAATAAAGGGAACCTCTCTGAGTAGAAGTATGGGAGCTGCATTTTGCTGACCAGCTTCTAAAAATGCTTTCATAATTTTCCTGTTACTTCTTAGTGGGTCACTGGCTGAATACAATCATTGGGTAATAAAGTGCTAGGACACCTGACTTGTTCTAGGTCATTGACTTAGAAAGGAGGCAAAATGACAATTGCCCTGACAAGTTCCCTTTTTAGAGTTTTTAAACTACTTCCGCAAAGCTGAGAGCTCCCAATAAGCATTGGGAACAGAAATATGCATGCCTTGTGAAAATAAAATGCTCAGTGCCTGATGATTCCTGCTAACGTTATCATGAATTGTGATCTTGTAAAAGAAGTGTTGGAACATTATTGTAGTAGCTGCACTAGATTTTATCTTGGTAATAAGGTAATATCCGTGCTCACCTCCAGATATGATATCTGTAAATCTGATGACATCTCAGTAGACCAGCAGATGTCTGCACCGTATCTTGGAATACTTGTTTGAAAGAAAAAGGTCTATCCACTGAATGTAAATATATTTTAGTCTTCAGTTCCATGTTGATTGGAGCTAAAGCTGCCAGAAAGTGTTTAATTTCAAGCTTCCCGCTCCTTCTTCAAGCCTTCTTTTTTAATGGACTATCAAGATCATCCACCTCATTTCTTCCTATCAATGTTTTTAAACCTTGCATGGAGAGGGCGTCCCTCTACAAGAGTTTAAAAAAATTCCAAAAATTCCAAAATTTGGGGAAAATTGGGGAATGTTAATTCAGTCTGGAAATTTTATTAGAGTGGGCCTAAACGTTCTTATGGTGCTAGCTCCATCAACCAGCTTTTTTCCCCCAATGTTTGCATGGCATGGAGTGTTTGACAACTAGACTTTGAAAAGAAAATATTTGTAGTATTGGTAAGATAAGAGGGGTTTAAATTTTTTTGATGGCTGCCCCATTGCTGTGTGTTGGTTTTACTGGTGAGCTAGTACTGTTCATGTAGAAGTAATGAACCTGGCGTGTGTATGACAATGCTAGGATCTGACTGTGATTATAAGTGTGTAAGCAGATGTTTTTAAATGTAGAAAAGGCACATGACTATTTTCATTAAAACCATGATCCCATATGGCCTAGACTACATCGTCAGTGGTAATATACGTAGTTCCACCTAGGTGACTTTAATAGCTTTTTTTTCTTTTTTCTTTGATACAGAGGAGGAGCTTCGGAAGCTAAGGGAAGAGACTAATGTGGAGACATTGAAGCAGGAGCTGGAAAAGGAAAGGATAAAGAGGCTTGAGCTGGAACAAAAAATAAATGATATAGCCAAAGCAAGGTAAACATGCATTGTTTTATTTGTGAAATAAATTTGTTTGGTGTTTACTTTCTGTCACCTACAGACTTGGCTTGGACATTTACCGCCTTCCACCCCTCACCTATTTTCTAAGAATCAGGAGTTCCACTTCCAGATAGCTACATGGACCTCTCACACATCCTCACATGCTTATTTTTAAACCTGCAGATGGAAATTGTTACATTGATGTTTCCTTCACACCTAGTCTGTTTCCCGGGTCCATAATCTGCACTTTTACACAGGTATATTGGGGTTTTCTCTCTTCCCATATTTTAACTGTTTTCTGGGGCCAAAAGCTAAAGCAGCTGCTTGTTCCTGCTTTCCGATAAAGAACAAGCACAGGGTAAAATGTCAGAATGAAGTCTGTTGGTGGACAGGAAGGTTGCTTACAGTTTAGAGGCAGAAAATTCCTTGCATTGCAAATAGACAGTCCATACTGCTTTCTGCTGAGTTCGGACTGAGAAAAAAAAACAAATAGAGATATCAGGAGAACAAAAGACATATATGAAAATAAGGGAGCATTTTAAGTGTTTGTCACATAGGAACAGTCATCTTAAATTTATAATTCAGTGCTATGTTGCTACTCACACAAGGGGCCCACAACCAACCAGTTATTGCGTTCCAGCCTGGGACTCCTACCTTTCCAGCTGCATATATATATATATATATATATATATATAGCCCCAGTTTATTACATAGTTAGTTGTCTTTCATTTATTACGGTTGATGCTGCTTAAACATGTTAATGTTGCCAGTGGCACAGCTGTTACTAGTATGAATCTAGATAACCAGTATTAGATATATTCAAAGTATTTGCAGTAAACATACTACTACACTGAATTCTTGTTAACTGGTACAGTCAGTCCTGCAAGTGGCACAGAACTTCAGCGTTACCGGACATCTTTGTGTCTTTTTGGGGCACTTGGATGTTCCAGGTCCCTTTTG
>NW_027318392.1:0-6270 GCF_032062135.1 Pyxicephalus adspersus
TCAAAAGGTGTCTTCAGTAAGTTCTACATAATATCCATTTTACTGCCTACATTTTGTTTTAGGTACATTATGGCCTTCTTCCAGCAAAATCTTACTATTTGCACAGTTCAGTGTAACAATTTTCACATCTTTTCACACTGTATAGTGTGTTCTAATAAAGTAATGCCAAAGATTTTTGGGGGGTGGAGTGGGAAAGGGTTAGAACCTCTCCCAAAAATATATAATGATATTAGGGGGATTAGCAACCCACAGCTATCACACAGAACGCACTTCGTACAATACAAATTCCTTCAATTGGGCCAAAATAATAAGTCTGTAACATAGCAGGCAGCAGAAATACAGCTCCTCAGCACAGAGCGCACCATCCCCGTAATACACAGAGAAGATGCTGGGCATAGTTAAAGAATACAAAAGTGCTGCCACTTAATTAAGTTAACCCATGCAGATATATGAAAGGCATCAAGAAACATTTAATTGAAAGCTTGTTTTACACATTTGAAAAATGAAGATTCTTTGATTAATATTGTTTGTCCATTGTTTAGTTCACCAACCCAGTTAGAGGTGGTATTTGGAGAGTTTTTTTAGTTTTTTGGTGCTGTCATGTGTTTAGGGTTTTTTGGTTTAGAATATAACTCAATTTTCCAATTGTTATGTATACTATTTTTAAGGACTAGGGCTGTGTGGATTTACTTTGTATTTGATTTCTCATGCAGTGTATTTTTTTTTTTACCACCCAAGTTAGTTGTATACCCAATGTTCAACCATTATAGGGGTTCCTCAAGTCCTGAATACAAATCACAACAAAACTTTCTGCAAAGTCCTAAAGGCTATGCAGCTTATATAATATATTACTTTAGACTTTGTTCATTGATTCGGAGACCCAGGTTATTGTGACTATACTAATTTGAAACATAGGTGTTTTAAAAAAAAAAGAACAAATAGAACACTTTCTGAACTTATATGGGCACCTGATCATTCAGTTTAGCTAACTGGCTAAATGTGGGTAAGTGATTGGTTTTATGGTTACTGCCCATAGCTTGTCTAATTGGTACAAAGCTGACTTGGTCTTTCTGTTGCAGATTACATAAGCTGGTTTTTACTTTGTGACTAGTACATTTTTAAGTTTTGCATCAATATTTAATAATATTAGTTGTCAGGTTTTCCATATTTGGAGGGGTTTTTGTGAGGCCTCGGTGTTTAACACTGGTTTTGACTCTTGGAAATTATTGGTGTAATGGCAACGGTGGTACAACAAAAGGGCAGAAAATTATAAACTTATTACAAGACAATATTTTATTGTACAGTTTATGTAAGCCC
Source organism: Pyxicephalus adspersus (assembly GCF_032062135.1). Lineage (NCBI taxonomy): Eukaryota > Metazoa > Chordata > Amphibia > Anura > Pyxicephalidae > Pyxicephalus > Pyxicephalus adspersus. Next base: position 1,318 of record NW_027318392.1, read on the forward strand.
CAATATTCATATCATGAAGCCTCAAATAAATCAGTTAATTGCAGGATTCACAAAAAAGAATGAAAACTGAATCTGCATCTACTAATGACATTTCAACAAGTTTTTTGTTTTTCTTGTAAGAGTGGTGAACTAGAAGCTCTTTATTGTCCATTTCTCTCAGATAAGGAATGTCCCTTTTAAAGTAATTCAATCACAGTTCACATTTTTAATAAACCCAGGGCTAAATTCCTGTGCCCCGATGGGTTTACCTCTGAATTTGCAGCTATTATCTAAGTACCTTCAGTCGCCTTTAACTTCCTTATTCACATTCCTTATTACATTCTAGATGAAAAAAAAAACCCAACTTCAGGTACTGAAGCCTATATTTCTTAGTTGTTAAATATCTATCCACAAAAATAGCCAATAGATTGGCGTGTATTACTTAAATTGATTCCCCCTACACAGACAGGTATTGTCATGGGTAGGTCAGTACTTGGTGTATCATTACTCTAATAATCTCGGTGTTGGAATATGCTTGTTCATTAGGCTCTCCCTTATCTTCTCTGGCCTGGATGTGAAAAAAGATTTTGACAATGATGATGATGTAAACTGGGAGTAGATATGGTAGGTCCTATCTCGTGTGGGAATCTTGGGAGCATCTATTGATTTTATCCAGGGAATGTATTCGAACATACTTACCTGGGTCTCACCCTTAGGTTCCTTCCAGTTCAAAAAGGGGACTCATCAGGGATATTCACTATCACAATTATTATTTAAAATTTCCATTTCCATTGACATAATTTTAATTCTCTCTGACCTTCATCACCAACTACAATGACTTATGTCATATTTTAAATGGTGCAGCTCTTTTTGTGTCTTACTATTACTATGTTTAAAAGTAAAGTATCTCGTTAAAAGATATCACAGGAGCACAACACTGGGCCTTGACTTTGCATATAAAACTGACTATACCTCAGCAGCACCCACATGACGGAATTGTTATTCTTTCTCCCCCAGTGCAAAAGCTGGAAGTGACGTCACACACCCAAGTTCCACTGCAGCATAGACTTGGGCTTAGCAATACTTAATATGGGAGGGATGGAAGGACATGTAGATGTCAGATGGCTTTTTATCTCTTTTTAGAGCAGGACGATAACTTGAACAACCTAGCCAATATATGGTGAATGAGTAGTTTCTATATCTAATATATGTAAGTAGTGTTTTTTCCTCCTTTATTGTTTGAAATTTTAAATGTTACAGATAAAAGACTGCTTATCATATGCGTCCATCTGACTATTCATAGTGACTATCTTTATAGTGAATATAGATGGAATATATTGGATGCAATCTATTTTAGTCTTGGAGTACAAACTAGGAAGGCAATTGAACATATATAAGGATTTGATGGTTAGAAATTCAATTTCAAGTTAACAAATAATTTTGATCATAGGGTTTCTCTTTGGCAAAATAAATGCATGAAGCAATAATAAAAAATAATAAATAAACAAACAAATAAATTATTAAATAAAATATTTAGCTGAAATGCAGAAGGAAACTGCACAATGATTCTATGACCCACACATTTCAAGTTATTTTTTTAAATAATAGTTCCCTAACTATAGGTTACTTGTGGTTATTCATCTAATTCCAGATCTTGTGATGATTCTAATGTAGAATGCCGCATATTTTGATGGCTATAGGTAGACCACATCCATTGTTTTACATTCTGCATAAAATTTTGGAGATAAAAATTGTTCCATTTAGGAGCAAAACCTCCCTCTGTTATGTAATTAATTTGCAATAGTTACATGTACAGCTTCTAAATGCACCCTGTGTCTGTCATCACCTTTCAAGTCCAAGTGGAGTCCCAAGTCATTAACACCAAGTCCCAAATCAAGTCTCCAGTCACCAAGAATTCTTCCAAGTCGGGTCCCAAGTCAAGTCACTTCATTTATCAAGTCGTTTTGTACTTAGTCTAAGTCCACGGCTTTCTCCTCTGACAGCAAAAGGCAGTGTTACAAAAGCTTCACTGCCTTCCTCCCTGCCCCCTTCAGCTATGAGCAGAGAAAGCAAGTCCTCCCCTAAGTCTAATAAGTTCGGCTTACTCCGCTGACAGCTTAAGGGGGCGGGGAGGAAGGCAGTGAGGCTTCTGTAACACCGCCTTCCTCTCCACCCCCTTCAGCTATCAGAGAAGAAACCTGTGGACTTAGAATGCAAGGAAGATGGGGAGGAAGGCGGTGTTACAGAAGACTCACTTGCCTTCCTCCCCACTCGACTTGTGACTTGCTTTCTCTGCTGACAGTTGAAGGCGGCAGGAGGAAGGCAGTGTTACAGAAGCCTCACTGCCTTCCTTCCCATCCCCTTCAGCTGTCAGCAGAGAAAGCAAGTCGCAATTTGAGTTGCAAGTCGCTTGGCAAAACCCCAAGTCAAGTTGCAAGTCGTTCATTAGGTGACCTAAGTCCGACTCAAATCCAAGTCACCCGACTCGAGTTCCAACCTCTGCCCTGTGTATGTTATATTTATTATCATTAGAAATTGTAAATACTTACCTCCAGAAGAATTGGAACCTACATCTGCAAAGCAAATATAGGATTTAAAGAATAAGTCAGTAACATAATTAGTATTAACATTCATTTTAACGAATTGTTATTTTTTTGTATAGATGAAATCCAGATGAAGCCTGAAAGCTGCCAAATGCAGATGGACTTTCAGGATCAGGGCTATGAAACATGCGGAAAGAGTGAAAATGAAATGGATCGAGAAACAACAAGTCCAGGTAATATTATAATGTACAATTTTTTTTTTTTCATTTATTCCATGTGATTCTTGTATGTAGTTGCTCTATTCAAAAAAAAAAAAAAAATAGTTTATGTCCCTATAGTTAAAAAACTTTACTGAGCAGGGAACCACCCATATGATCCCCTGTGAACCTTTCAGGTCCTATTTACATATTTTGGTAAGTTTAACACACACACATTAACTTGCATGCTTAAGGCAACCCATTCATTTTGATCACTGATATTAAACTCCAAGACAGCCCAAAAGGACTATTTTCTACCTGTATTAACTTTGTTATTTAGGATTGAATGATCACTTTTAGACTGTACCCCTATTGGCTCACGTTCCTTTCAACTTTGTCCCCCCATCTAAATTGACAGCCAGAACTAAAGCTAGGCAGTGGTGCTGTGGTGGGCTTATATAAGTGTCATGCCAGAGAGGGCACAGAGGTAAGAGTTGTAAATGACAAGAATATTCACATTCACCTCTCCACTAAGAATGTGGACCAGCTTGGATTGCTATGGACTTCAATGCACCCGATGTTGTTACTGATTAGGCAGTACATACGTTCTATACTTATCATAATTATACACTCAAGATATTTGAGATTATCATTATTATAAATATACATATATATATATACATATATACTTAAATAATTTAGTGTCTATACTGTATTACAAGAAGACTGAACACTTTTATTCTAGTCGTCATTACTGCTCCTGTTAATGCCCATGTAAGAATTATGGTGCTACTACCAACATTTTGTCCCTTCTAACACCTCACCCAAATCTTCTCCTGCCTTCAGAAAAAAATACAGGATGTCAATGGAAACTTCAGAAATATCGGTGAAACATGTAAAATAAAGAGCAAAACATTACATAATCATTTGTACTGTATGTCATAGGGGTGTATTTATAAAACAGTTAATCTGACATTCAGCAGATATTTTCTAGTGGAGAATCCACCAGGTCTATGTGTTTTTAGTGACAGTGGTTGATTTTCCACCATGAAATGCTTGACTAATGTCAATTAAACTGCTTTTTAAATAGAAACTATAGTCTGTATTTAGATCTTTTGATTTAGTGAACCTGATCTACCACAAGATCATGTCACATCCTCTCTTTCTAGAGACAATATCTAATAACATAAATCTTAGGTCCAACTTTAAACTGTGGTATGTACTGATCAGTCGTGTTGAATAAATCAAGCGCTGTATTGGCATCAAATATGAGTGCTGTAACTTACTGGTCTTTGTATGTAAAAGGCAAAGTGAAACCCATTGGTCTTTTTGTAGCTAGCATTACAATTATCCTGCAATCCACACTACAACAACCACATGTAGTCACTGGAAGATAAAGTACAGATAACAAATACCTGCAATTGGTAAAATAATATATATTATTTATTACCTTAAGCTAGATATACATAATTTTTAATAGTCATATCAGTTCTCAATTCAAAATTACTTATTGCTTTCTTTAGATTATGATGAGGATGATGACTGGTTTACAGAAGATTGGTCTCGTGAGGATACTAGTTCGCCTTTGGGAAAAAAAAGCTTTCAACAAACTAACAGAAACATTGACTTGAATAAATTGGAAGATATCATTGTTCTGAAGCAGCTTGTGAAGACTTTGAGGGATTCACTGGAGAAGTCTGAAAATCTAATTCAAGTTCTTCAAAACCAAAATTATTCTTCATCTCATTGTGCAACGTTATATGGTCACATAGACAGAGGTGAACCCTGGTGTTCAGATGCTACAGGAATGATTCCTAGAGGCCTAGACCAGCTTGCTCAAAGAGTATCTGTACTAGAGGTGCAATTTTATCAGATGCAGAAATACGTTGGGAGTAATTGCCAAATAAAGTCAGTTAAAGAGGTTGGGTGAGTAACAAAATGAGATTTAGGAAATCGAATATACTTTAAAGGTACACTTTATTCAACAATAAAAATGAATGCATGCTAAAACTGTTTTTCCTTTTCTTATCAACAGTGTAGAATATAGGAAATATCACAACACGATAATTCATACATTGTATTGTATTACATACAAGATATTCAAATAGAAGAAGCAGAAAAAAATGTTACAGGCATAAGCATTATGACAAAAGATATCAGTAACAGGTTGCCTATGATCTCTTTTCAGGGGGTTACTGTTAATTAACATCAAACTCCTTATAAAAACTTACATT
>NW_027318393.1:0-6267 GCF_032062135.1 Pyxicephalus adspersus
TCCACTTTTATTGCACATTTATCCTGGTGAGATATGCTTGCTGACTTGGCAAACAAGAACGGACAGCAGCTCCATGGGTTTCTGGGCAACTGGCAACCATGTGTCCTGATACTGCCAGTACACAATAGGTAAGTCCTCCAGTAGGGTCACCAACTGGTCAGAGTGCTTGGGATCAGTTCTACTAAGATAGCACTGGATTTGGAGCAGTAGGGAATGGACAAAACAGTTTGGGAAACATACTCCACTATTTTGGGCAGACATTGCACTGCTGAAAGAAGGCCATCCAGAATTGTCCCCACTTTTTTGCTATCACATTCAGTTTTTACGATACGGGGTACCCTCCATTTTTGTCAAAAAACACATGCAATGAAAAAATAATGAAATAATAACCTAAATGTGCTGTTTATTTAAATTTTTTTTGTTCGTACAAAGCATTTATTGTTGCTATATGACATTTTTTTCATAGTACAGATAACAGGGATACTTGGTGTATGCGCATTGCTGACTAAGAAGGAAGCATAACATTTTAAGGTCAACACAGATGACCCAATTGCGTAGTTGATTTTGCAACTCAGCGGCCGTGATTTATTAAGGGAGCGCGTGTAAACTCGCCACGCGTAAATCACATAAATCGCATAAATATGTGCTGATATACGAGGCGTATTGCCACAGGACGGAGCCGAATGCTAGTACACTTGCCTACACTTGCCATCCAGATTTGATAAATGAGCTTTGATAAATGAGCAATGGGGTCGAGAATACGCCAATTAAGGTGATTCATTTTCAGCTGCGCGATTCAGGAGGATCTGTTAAGCTGTCAATAGTGAGGTCGTAGCAATTAATTAGCAGGCACGTGCTCTCTGTTCTGTGCGCAGTGCCTACTGTTATGAGAATGTTAATGGGTATTTTAGTGGAGAACACAAAATATGCTCAGTCACTATTTCACTGACCTTGCTTTTAAACTTGAAATGCCATAGAATTATAGTCTATGTACTAAATAATAAATTGGGTCTTGCAGTTTAGGAAGTGTGTTTATTTAAGTTAATAAGTGAATCTAATAAACTGTATCCTTGCCAAAAGTTCCTTCATGTTCCTTATATGATTGTGAATATTTGTATACAATGTTTAGATCTCACAGTATTCCTGCTGAAGAAGAAATAACATGGATCACATTTACAAGGTTTCAAAGGAACCCATGTACCTTGGTTCTATGGTATTGATTAGGGATAGGCAGAAGATTGTTTTTTACATATCCATAAATTTAATTTGATGAGTTTGCAAGGGTAATTTACAACCTTGAACATGAAGGGAGGAAAGGTATGGTGGAGGATTGTTTAGTGGAGTACTTAAAAATAGGTGTATCTTCAGAGACATAATACAAAACAAATGACCTGGCCTGTTAATATCTACTTTCATTGTCTGCAATCTGATCCTTAAGTGAAAAGTAACATACTAGCTGAATACTATCAGAACTCCTTATTTTCTCAAAAGAAAATTTGCAAAGTGTTTGGGTGGGAGTTGCATACAAAAAGTGTTCTTTTTGCTAGGAAATATATCAACTATACAAGTATAAAATGTATGCTTTGTGTGTGCTTTGTGTGTAAGAAATATGTATGGAAAGGTCCTTCTTTGCTTCACTGGGAAGTTTAGCCCTTGTACTATAAGAGTTTGGACTATCCTATGAGATGATGAAAAAGTTGGGGTGAAGCTGAGAATGTTGTAAGTGGAGAAAAGGATTTGAAAAGAGAATCTTGAACATTGGAAGAAAGAAAAACTAGATAAACTAAAAACCAAAACAAAAGTATGAACAAGACACAGCATTAACAACATCAATGACTGTAGGTACAAATGTCACATTTTGATGTTTCAAATCACATTTTGTTGTGGGCACCTCTAACCAATTGAATTTGAAGTATCAAATAGGAATGAGCAAACTTTCTTGAACTTCCAATGTGTCCGTGAAATTTCGGCGAACGGATTTCGGGAAACCATCGGAAGATCGGGGAAATCATTACAGAAGGATTCTCAGGGCTGCATTCATTCTTGCAGCCCTGGGAATTCTCCTGTTTGCGATCCCCGGCACTAGGGTTTAATTAACCTCTAGTATCCGGGGATAGCAGAGGAACTGCAGATGAACTCTGAATGACGTTTCTCTATTGAGAATTTATCTGCAGTTCAGTTCCGATGGTCACCAGGCTGATTAGTACGCCCGATTCCACTGCGATCCCCGGGCACTAGAGGTTATTTGGTTTTCCTGAGCCAATCAGAGAGCAATAGAGGTTTTGAATCAGGAGACTTGTCCCCATTTAACCTCCAGTGCCTTCCCACCGCTGGATTTATGAATGCAGCCGCGGTAATCCTCCTATAGTGATTTCCTGGATTTCAGATGGTTTTGCAAAATTTTGCGGACCCATCAAAATGGAAATAACATCCCTAGTTAGATTCTGCATTATCTTTGCCATGGTGTAGAATCAACCCTGGCTTCCCTTCTCTGTCCTGGAACCACTAGCTAACCCCTGATCCTCGTCTGTGTCCAGTTCCATCCCCAACTCTTCCAAATAGTCTGCAATGTCATATTTGCTCCCTTTTAGTTTTAAACTTCACTTAGTTGAACTGGTTCGATGTGTTCAGTAATCCCAGAGCAGACCAGAACATAAGATGAGGGGTCCTAACTATATTTAGCAGAAGATATTCTGCATTATAGGAACGCATTTCATGCAGAATTGAGCCAAACCTTTATTGGAAAATTTTTTTAATGATTTTAATGTAAGTAGCAGCAGGTTCACATTTTAGTGGTGGGTGGGGGCTGAAGCCCAAATTCAGGGAGAATAAAAATAATCCGCAAATGAAAACAATGTTTTCTAATAAATAATACATTTTTTTCTATAATAGCTGTTACTGGCCATGTCATGTCAGCATTTCCATTTTACATGGTGCCTGGTCTCTTTGAACACTGGTCATATAACAGCCAATAGGTTCATACGTAGTACTGTGTGGAGGTCAGTCCCATTCCTGAGCATAGTCATAAGAATATTTTTGAATATTAGTAATAACATCACAAAAAAGTAAAATTTGATTGCTTTAAACATAAAACAAAGTATTAGAGGATCAAAAGCAGGGGTGTAGGTGTAAAAAAAAAGAGGGGGCGCGGTACGCCCCACTACACTCCTGCCGGTGTCATTTAAAGGGGAGGACAGCTCCCCCACATTGACATCATGATACTAGAACCCACCCACTCTGTGTTTAGAGACACACCCCGCCCACCGCTCTGAGCCTCCAATTTTGTACAGGAGACATGGTCCTCGGCTCTGGCCAGTGTCCCCCCCCCCCCCCCCCGCCCTTTCTTGTTTTCTTCTCTCTTTCACGTATATGTAGCTATGGTCTTCCCTCCCTGAGAAATGTATGTAAAGAGACAACCTTATTCCTCCTGTTAGCAGAAATATTCACAGAGCACAAAGCCCATCAACTCATTGTACCCACTGCCTTACACTTAGCACAATGTCTAAAACCTGAATTTACTCACCTCTTTCATCCTGAGTACAGTACTGATTACATGACCCCATCCATCTCATTCCTCACTTCCTGCAGCTATCAGTAAGATTGTAGATTCCCATTGCCTTTAGGCTGCAGTAAGCAGTGTGGTGGGTAGGAGCTTCATAACTAAACTATCCCAGCGTACGCTGCTCATGTATTTCTCTTTACCTCAAAGACATGGGCCCATAAATTCCAAGGGGGAGGGTCAAGTGAGAGTACGCAATGTTTGTAAATATAAAATTATTTTATAACCCACAGGTGATACTTTTTTCTGGGGGTAGAATGTTTACTCACCAGAAAGGGCAAGTAAGCAGAGAAAGCTAAGTTAAAGGAAGCTTGTATTTCATATAACAAGCAAGTAATACCAAGCAAAACTAAATACAAATTCTTTTCTTGATTTACTGAAAATAAATTCTTCTATATGGGGCCAAAATATTATATCATATTATCTCTTCATGGAGTCTCCTGAAAAGCATTATAGAGAAGCTTGCATCCTGTTATTACATATTTTTTTGCTCTGCCCCGTTATTCAGGGCCTCTAGATGAAGGTCCAGCCTTTATTACAAAAATTCACTGATTGTGCCAGGCAACCCTCTTTTTTCTGCTCTACACCTATACAGGACAAAATAAGAAAATCTGTCATAAACCATTTAGTCAATGCTGCAAAATTTTGCCTACCAAAGGATTGTAAAATGACCTTTCCTTCCCTGATCAACCATTGGTTTCAGAAAGAACCACAAAACATAATTAGTTCTGACAGTGGGAGTTTTAGCTCGTTGTAGGGTATGGAGTCCTGCATTTCAAATATGCCTGGCTAAGACTTTTTTTAAATGATAATAAGGGCATTAAAACTATGGTCTGTGGATCTTCTGGACATCTCCTAATTTTGACTCCAGCAAAGTTGTCTATTCAAAAAAATGTCCTAATCTGCTCTTGTTTAAAAGGATTAAAATTACCGAATTTTTCGGACCATAAGACGCACCCAGGTTTTAGAGGTGGAAAACAAGAAAAATATTCTGAACCAAATTGTATAAAGAATTATTTAATAAAAAATAGAGAAAGATTGCAAATTGCACATTGCACAGACACATTGCACATTGCACAGACACATTGCACATTGCACAGACACATGGCACATTGCACAGGCATATTGCACAGATATTGCACTACAAGACTATAGTGACAGGAAACCTTTAACTCACATGTAATAGGTGAATGACTTGCTGCACAGGAAACCCAGCACTGCTCACCTCAGACTGCCCTCTCTGCATCCCTTCTCACTCCCCACAGAGCCTTCTCACACTGAAACACATCCCCAGCATCCCGATAGACGTGGCACTGGAGCTGTTCTCCTCTCTCTTCCTGAACTGTCCCGGCATCTGTTACGAGGCTGCAAAATGGAGGGGCCATGCTGCATGGGGGATGCCAGCCCCCTGCTGGGCCCCCCTTGAAAGCTTTCCTCAGCCAATCAGGGAGGACAGTGTGCGATCCCTGGGGCACTAGAGGTTAAATAACCTCTAGTGCCTCGGGGATCGCAAACAGGAGGATTCCTGTTATAATTTCCTCGATCTTCTGATACTTTCGCAAAATCGATTCGCCGAAATTTTGTGGAACTAATCGGAAGTTCAAGGAAATTTATAGTCTTCTGATCTTGATTACTATGAGTATGAGGAGCAAGTGACATTGTAGTTTTCTGATCTCGATTACTATGAGTATGAGGAGCAAGTGTAAAAAAATTAGCCAGTTACACAGCTACATTGCAAGTTATAGGCCTCAGAGACAGAGTAGAGGTAAAGGGCCACGAGGGGGAGGAGTAGAAGGAGATGCCAAAGGCTGTGAACGTACTCTTCCCATCAAGATGTCCGTGCAGCAGTTGACGACTAATCAGTTCAATCTGCAGAGGGGGTGTTGAAGTCATTGCCGATCCAAGCCTTATTCATTTTAATAAAAGTGATTCGGTCGACATTTTCTGTGGAGAGCCGTTCTCGCTTGTCACTCACTACGCCCCCAGCTGCACTGAACACTCTTTCAGATAACACACTTGTGGCTGGGCAGGTAAGGATCTGAATGGCATGTTCTTCAAGCTCTGGCCACTGCTCAAGCTGGATACCCAGTAGCCCAGTGGCTCCTGACTTTGCAGGTTGCAGATGTCCCATGTAGAGCTCAGGTATTCCTGCACCATGGCTGAGTAGCGCTGCTGAGTATCATTGGCGATTGATGCACGACTGGCGGCTTGATTCCGCTGAAAAAAAGCCTGCATAGTTTGGCTTAGAAGACCTCTACTGCTGCTGCCACCCATGCCCCTTAAGGTAGATGTTTGGCTCGCATGGCTGGTGGAACTGCCATGGGGATCCCTGCTGCTGTCATCAGTCTTTGTTTTTGTGTTAAATGTTCCGATCTTTGGCTATGCACTCCTGCATGAAGGCTGTCATGTGGCTAAAACTTCCCACAGCTGAGGTAATTCTGGACTCACACTCCTGTGGGTCGAACAGCAGCACAGGGTCATCCTCCTCCTCCTCCTCCTGGTCTTCCCATCCACAGAACATGTCGCCTTGTGTTTGGGTGGATGGATGCCATGTAACCTCAATATCCTCCTCTGCCCCTTCCTCCCCTTCTCCTATGCCTGCAATGTCCTCCTCATCCTCTTCCACCTCCTCCTCTTCCTGGATTTGTGGTGCACTATGCCTAGTAGGCACGCATGTCCGAGATGATGTTTGAAACGTCATCTCTAGA
>NW_027318394.1:0-6266 GCF_032062135.1 Pyxicephalus adspersus
TATATTTGTATGTAAAGACTTTTTACCTATATTTCCTGTAAAGATACATGCAACTTGTTGTTTCTATTTATCAGCTATTTTAGGTTAAATAAAAGCTGTTTGCACTTTCTCAGCATTACACACAGGAAAGCAGCTCAAATTTCTCTCATCCCACTAATCAAACTTTTAACTTAAAGCGGAACTCTAAGCAGATATAAAAGACACACATTTATACAGTCTTGTAATCATTAATACATCAAGAACTTCATTTTAAATCCAAGCAGTGTGAGTACCTGAATTTGACCAGGTATAAACCTTTTGCATTCCCTGTATCGCAGACCTGGAGTGTGACAGAATGAAAGGAGTACAAAGAAGAATTGTGAGAGAAAGAAAAAGCAGCATGAAAGGAGATTAGCTTATTGCTGTCACTGTGCAATACCTGGTTGGATAGGTCCAGGACAACTTGGGCTCAGAGGAAATAGTTTGACTGATGCTGTTCATTAGACTAAGGACATCTAGAGACAAAAAAATGTACTGTGGGGGGAAAATTATTGGTAATCTGATGATCTTGGAATCCCTGCTTGTAATACAGGTGAGGAATGCTATAAACACCCAGTAGAGACTATTTATTGTCTCTTACATATAATAGGCCTGATATTTAAAATTAAAAGCTCACTGTTCTTTGTGTCTGGTTCTTTAACCTCCCTAGCGGTAACCCCGAGTCTGACTCGGGGTAGAAAAAAAGTTGCTACAATTGGTAACCCTGAGTCACACTTGGGCTTGGAACACCTAGGGAAGGTTAGTAAAAAGAGTGCTTACCTGATCAGCCAGGGTCCCGCGCCGTCCAGCACCGCGATCTCCGTCTTCTTTCTTCTTCCTGCATCTGATGAGTCACCGGGGGAGTTCCCGGTGACGTTGGTGCGTGTCGGTACGTCCCGGCCGGGCGGGGATTCTACAACCACTGGAACAATGAGACAGATAAAGTGGCTTTCTAAATGGTATCTTTAATTTGTGATATAAAAGAAGTTTTTCTAAACAACCAAAAAACTTCCAAATGTCTAAACAAAGGTGCGACTTAGCATGGCTACCTAAACCCACTAATATTTTTCTATTGTGACACTGGAGACTAAAACAAATAAACTAAAATTACAATATTATACTAAAAAAGCTGACAGAAGAGTACAACAGCCTATGCCATCGTTCATAGCAGGGGACTTTTCACCCCACTGTCAACATTGCATTATTTATTATATAGGCCACATTGATAAAGCAGCCAAATAACAAACCTGTCATTACAAGATAAGATTGACATAGCAAAGACTCTATATATGTCTCCAATGTGGTCATTATCAAAAGACAAACAGCTGCTTTCGAATTCTCCTAATCATAACAGGAAAAATACACAGATTTTGTCATCTCTTTTAGTGGCCTAAAACAACAGTGAGACAGAAGCACTCCCGTAAAATGGCAGCTTGTAACGTTATATTGTTTTCACCCATCAATACATAAAGGCTACTTTACAATGATTACACCATTAGTTCAATTTTAATTTCATGTCTAAACATTCTGTTACATGCAAAGTTATAAATCATGTTAGATCACAGAATTGTGATTGTAACTTCTAAATTTGAAGTGTAGGATTTCTGCAGGATTAATTTGTTTTATCAACAAATGTTTTTTTTATAAACTTCCAGAAACAGACAAGTGCATTTATAAATTCATTATACAGCGCTGGGTAATTTGCTAACGCTTTCTAAATACAGTGGTATAATATTAATAATAATTTCAATTGTAATTTAAAGTGAACTAAGTGGAGCCCCCCCCCAAATAAAGATATATATATTTATCAATATATGGAGCAATACAAGTTAAGATTGTGGTTTTTGATTATAATAATAATTTGTGGTATAGCCAAGATTGCTGTATGTATAATGACATAGATAAACATTGTATCATTTACCAGACTTGTCAGTTGCAACCTATAGACTCTCATGGTGAAATTGTTACCTTTTGCTATTTTTTGGTATGTTATATGATTTCACCCTAGTCTTTATTACGTGTATGCACCAAATACTACATGCATATTAATACTATTTAGTGTCCACTATATGGTATTAAACAATATCTGAACCCAAGAAAAAATATTACAGTGCAGCTTACCAGTCCTTAAATGTGGGGTTGCATTATTTTCCCTTTTTAAGTCTAAGCATCATTTTCTGGAAGTTAAAAAAAAATACCTGTTGATCTTGTGCAGTCCTAGTAACTTCCTGTGCACTGATCTAATCTTTGAAGCTGCGGAAAACTCTTCCTTATATAATGGAGATAATGGTAGGAAGTGTTTGTAGTCTAGTTTAGAGTGCAGCCTAGGGTGACAGTGCTTCTTCTCCATAGATACAATACAACCACCAAATCTAGGAACCAGTAAGCTGCAATTTAATACATTTTTTGTGTGTATGTCTAGCCACAGTCTATGTGTAAATATGTCTATTTTTTCTCCAGCTAATCATTTATTTTATCAGCAGCCCCATTTATGACTTTTGTAGCCTGAAGACTGACACTAAACTTCCTAAGACAGAATTTCTTTTCAGTTTGGCTACTGCCATTCCTCCTAGCTTATGCGTTAATTCAGAGTGTTGATAAAAACACATTCTGACCCACTCACAGTGTCCAAAAGTATGGTGAAATCTGTTGTTGATTATAATAAATTTTATTGTATTTTTGCTCATTTTGTGCTTTTTTCGTAGCTACATCCCTTTATTTCCATGCCGCAGATTTTCTGATTTTCACACACTACTAAAACTAGGGATGTTAAGGTTTTGGGTTACTTAGTGACTGAATACATGTTGACCTCCCAGGAGGCTCATATATCAAACTGCCATGGAATATAAATAGCACAGAATGGGCAGGAAAATGAAATTAGATGTTTGAGCCAAATGTATAAAGCTGTCCCAGACAGTCCTTGGATAAATCTTTCCATGTTCTTTGTTTCTTTTAAACTCCTAGTTGATAATTTACTGACTTATCTACAGTGATCAAACAGTGTACTTGCTAGTATTTTCTTTGTAATATGTGGGTTTACCTGATTGTAGATTTGAAAATAGTTGCAAAGGAGATGTTAAGCACTGAGATATTGTAGTAAATATCTGTGTATTCTTTGCAATTCCCATAAATAAAATGCAATTTTCAACTTTTATTTTATCGTTTGTTGGATATCAGCAATTCAGATCTCTCTTGGTTTCTTTGCAGCTTTCTACATGGTGATGGTTGCATGGCATTTTCAATTTGGAGATAGAACAAAGCTTTGTAACACTATAACATGAAGTGCCTCCATAAGGACCTTCATGGCGGAAATCTTTTCTGTCGAAAGAAAAGTTGATGTTTTAAAAATATTTAAAAATGACTTGTTAAACCTTATTATGAGATTGCAGTATCTGGGTTTTCAAATCATTAAATTTGCTAATGTTGGAAAAATTACAAGCAATTTTTTTCTTGATGCCATGCTGCCCCTTGTCCTGAATTAGATGTTTCATTCACAACATTCCTGGTAAGGAATGATTATAGACATAATAACACAGCATGGTAAGGAATGACTCTAGACCTAGTAACACAGCAAAATCCTCTCCTTTATTACTACATTCTACAAGCTAAGTGAAGCTCACAGGTCATTTGATTTTATTCTGTCTAGTTGCAGATACAAAAGTGGAGTATTGACTTGCAGGCAGCCTGAAGCACCAAGTGGTATCTAATAGCAGATGATAATTTATGCAACTGAGTGCCAGTCAGGCTGGCTGAAGAGAAAGGTCACAATGAAATTGTTGTGAAGGGTTACATCTATTGCATATTTGTCTGCAACTCAAACTTCACATGACCAATTGTGGATATCTAAACCTAGGAAAAAGCTTGCTAGTCTGTTGATCATTGATTTTATTGTTTCAAATGCTGCTAGCTTGATCAAATACTTAGCAAAGGTTGATGTTAAACTAGCTCGGATTTACCTAGCTCTGATTGTTGCTTTTTAATATAAAACGATTGTTTATGGATTGGTGTGCTCATTGAAAAGTGCTGATTGTTTAATTAAAACCATAGTTATATCAAACAACTGCTACACTGTATGATCAGCATAGGACACCTATGGACCACTAGTAATTTAATAGGCTTTAAGTGCTCAGAGTATTCCTGCTGTTGACAGGGCAATGGTATTCATTTAGATGACCTGTTTTGTTCCTCTGAACTATGATTGTTATTATACCCTATTTATTGTACAGCACTGCGTAATATGTTTGAGCTATATAAATCCTGTTTATTATAATTAATAATAAATAATAATATTAATGTAATACTTTACCCTAATTTAATATTCAAACATGACTATGTAGACATCTCGGTAACAATGACTATAAATCATGTTCTGGACTGTACATCTGTATAATGTATCCAGTAATTCGATAAATCTGGTTCATATCTTCCTTGACTACAGTACTTAGAATATTGAAGTTTTTAGTACAGTTATTAAAGTCATCGGTTTAAGCAGATGGTAATAATTTTTGTTTCTTTATGTCTGGAAAGAGTTCAGCAGCTCCTGTGTCATCATCAGAAATGTATTTTAGGGTTCCTGGTTTTTTTTTATACTATGATGTGATGTCCTCAGACTGAAAGTCTGCTCCAGCATGTCTCAAGATAACCGAGAGCTAAATCAGAGTCCGGGGATATTATTCTCCTAACATATTGTTAGCGCTCTTTGCAAACAGGATTCTCCCAGACTACTAACAAAAAATCCATTGTTAATAGTCAGTGAAAAGAGTTGAGATTTACTGACCTAATCCTGGGAATATCAGTAGAAGCAGCAACTATTGAAGGAGATGCCTGCCCATAAAGTCATGTGTATGAGATTGCAGAGTTTTCAGTGATAAGGCTTTGCCAAGGTTAACTTTGTGATACAAATTTGTTTCGAGCAACTCTACTGGTGTTTTGTCAATTCATAGTAGAGTCCCTGAAGCAAAAGAGGAACACTCATTACCTGCTCACAGATTTTCTGACCTACATTTACATGGTTAGTTATATAAAAGACATAAGTCCATCAAGTTCAACAACAAGAACTGTTGGCAAAACTTTCTGTATATAGCGCCAACATATTACGCAGCGCTGTACATTAAATAGGGATTGCAAATGACAGACTAATACAGACAGTGATACAGGAGGAGAGAACCCTGCCCCGAAGAGCTTACATTCATATAAAAACATAGATAAAAGTTTTAATTGTTTTTGTTCCCTCATTATTCATCTCAATGTATATTAAAATGTTCTGCATTTATTAGGCTGGAGTGGTTCTTTAGATCCGCAAATGATTTTTCCCATTCTACTCAAGTGTGAAAGTGTCAGCTAATCCCCTGCTATAATAACAACACCTGGCAAAGGTATTGTTTCCATAAGCGGTCTTCTTTACATGTGCAGCATGAGAAGCTTTTAAAAAAATAAACTAAAAAATAAATTAATCTCCTATTCATCAAAAAAGTACAGTAAAATTGTCCCGTTCTGGTTGAGGAGAGTGCGTCATCAGAGACAATGAAGGCTCTCCAGTCTGACCCCACCAACTGTTCATGAACTTCCCAAGCTTCTTCTAGTGCTTGTAAGGAATGTGTTCTTTGTGGAATTTCAATGACCTTCATGAAAGAGGCAAGAGAGGGGAGGGGATTTTCTTAGAGCATTGCTTGACTCTGGTGAATAATCAGCCTTTGAGATCAAAATTCTCTGCACTGTGTATATTATCCTACATGTGGATTTATTAAGTATATCATTATGAAATGCATATGAAACCCTTTTTTTTTTTATAAAAGAATATATTTTACATTGTTATCTAGAAATAAATCTTGGTGCACATATGGCTGATTTCTGATCAACAAACGTTGGTAACCTTTGTCTATACACAATTGCTGTCTGTGTAGACAACATACATGGCATGTTATAAAGGAATTGTATAAAGGTCACTGAGCATATGTCCTGTACCGTTTTCTTTCCTACACAGTAAATTCTTCTAATGAATGAGACCCATTTCATTGGAGTTGGCTGTAGTAGGTGACAGACACATGAATTCTAAATGGTCTTACTGTATTTCTGATAAAAGTTCTTCTTAACCAATCTTCATATTACTGGCAAGATTTTTAAATCATTTCTATAAACAATATATCATATATATAGCTAATCTGCATTTACCATCATGCTTAAATATTATCTTTTTGTATTTCAATCCTTTTATTTGTTTTTCAACATAATGAATTTTAAAAACATTT
>NW_027318395.1:0-6265 GCF_032062135.1 Pyxicephalus adspersus
CTGTTTTGAGATCCCAATCAGTAAAAATCATTCCACTAAGGTATCTACAGTGTCTTCTGTTTTTGTGAGTCCACCTTTAAAAAATCTTTTGGGTAAAGGTAGGCCAAAAGCTTAAGTAGAATACCCTCTCTCCTACAACAAATTCAAATACAAATGTACACAGAGGTAAACATTTATTCCTAACACTTATTTAATAACTGTTTTTCCCACTGTGACTTTACAACATGGTATCTCCCAAAAATTAAGGTTTCTATAGGAAAAATTGTAGTCTCTGAGACACCCTGGCTGCATTCTTAAGGTGTTTCATAAATTAATGAAACAAATTACATCTACTAAACATTGGTGACCATTATTCCTAAAACAAGTAAGAAATTATAATCAACCATTATCCTTGTTTTCATCCTTGGGGCCCCTTAAGGCATCTTAAATCCTAATCCAAGGCAATCTGTTGCAGTGTAATAAAACATGCATGTGTTAAGTTTGCATTTTTGCATCATTTGAAAGGGGTGCCTAAAAAACCTAGATGGATCAAAAATCAGACATGCTGCACAAATGTTGCAGTACCCCACAATGCATGTGCATTGGTGCGTTACTCACAATGATTAATATTGCAAGGACATACTATGCATTGCCACGGCCCACTGGCGTAAATGGGCTTGAAATGCTAGTTACTGGCTGTGTCCAGCTGTAATACTTTTAAATCACAGATTTGTAAAATGTACAAAATAAAAGTCACATTTTGTTATCACTATACTTCCTCCAGGTCAGAGACAATAGAATAGAAACCAGACAGGCAGGTAAGTGAAATTTGCAGTACAAATTTGCAGATTTCTCTCATGACAACATACCTCTAAAATTGGGGAGTAAATCTACATGACTGCTCTGTACATGAGAAAATGAACTCTGTAGCCCTGACCTATTTTAAAAAATGTCTCATATTTGAAGTAAATGAATGTTAAATCATCTGGTGAAGCTAAATGTTTTGAGTATTAGGGATTTCATCTCATTATCAGGACTGACAGAAACTGAACAATGATGCCCCAAGATGAACCTCTAAATCTTTAAAAGCCAAAAAGCAGACAACAAAAGATGCCTACTGGCTAGAAAAGCTTTTTGACTTCCTGAAACTTCAAGTATATCTTTTAGATATACAGCTTTCACAAGGATAGTGCCCTTACTGGCCACTAAGGTACCCTTTTACAGGACAGCTGGTGGGGCTTAGTCAGGCCCCTGGAAAAACATAATCAGAAAGACACAGAAAAGACTGGCAAAAACCACTGGGTAAATTGGTATGCAGGCGGTCTAGAAACTTGTTTGGGTACCTACGTCTCTGAATGTACGTTAATTAGTCATTTATAATGCACTTTAAATGTCCCTATTTCAATGCAACTGGCCCTGCCCAATCTTTCAGTGAACACAGGCCAGCCCAGACACAAGCCTGCCACCAGCAAAATATTCAATCGCTTTTGTAAATTTAGCCAACTAAACAATTAACCCAATGTACTGCAAGAAATGATAGAAATCAAACCCTTTGTGCACTTTGAGAGACCCTTACATGAACATTTGCTGCAGGGAGAACACGTAAAGTGAAAACCATGTTTTGTGCATGTAGTGTAAAGTAACTGTTTACCCTAATAGTGGCTCCATCAGCTTGCTATCATGCCACTCAATTTGACCATTAGCAGCAATTCTTCTCCAATAAGGATCATGTAAAATACCATATTTATTTAGTTTGCTGACAAAAACACTGCGGTGTCTGCTAAACTAGTTTTTACATTTTAGTGTAGGGTGATTATTTAGCACACAGTTGATGAAGAGCAACACAGAAATACAAACTGAACAAGACATAGAAAACAAAGTTGTATTTGGAATATAACAACAAATAGCGCTGAACAATGTGCTTCTTAGATGTTTAAGAAATTTATGTCTACATTAGTTCATCAAAACTTCCATTTGCACAAGTCGAGCATTTGTATCTCCAGACATTCTGTATGGAATCATTCCAGCAAAGGTAATAAGAGCACGTGCTTGACTACGCAGAGCCTGCTTGAAATAAAAGTTAGTTAGATATGGTGAATTTACTGAATGTATATATATTTAATTTATTTTTGTATTTTTTACAAATGTATACAAAATTTCACTTACGGAGTCCTTATCCTCTAAAACTCGCTGCTGTCTGCCAACAGTTGAGGGTCCACTGCCCTTTAACCTCTTGTATTGGGTGTATAATATATTCATTGTTGAAAGAAGAACTTCAGACAAGTTTTGCCTAATCTGTGCAAAACAAAAAAAAAAACGCATTTATTAGAAACCAAGTACAAAGCATACAGCAATTTGCAGCCTCATTACTCCGTACCTTGACTACTGTAATTCCCTACTTACTTGTCTATGAATTCATACAAAATTAAAGTTATTTTTGCCACACACAAAAAAAAAAAAAAAAAACAGTACACATTTTTGTGTGCATGTCTATTTATTGATACCTGTCTAGGTGCATTTTTTTGTGTAACAGGGAAATGTGTGTTTTTATGTCTGTGGATACCTTTGGAAAGATTTGCTCCCTCTACTTGTAAAAACAGAACAGGAAGTCTAACATGACAACACTGCAATAAGATACTCGACAGATGACATAACTTTTCCACCCTGTAAACAGGAGTTTTCATTAAACATTGAGTGGTCTACTCTTGCATGCTAGAGGATAGAGTGCTACACTAACAGGTAGGAAGTCTACCTTTGTGTGTCTACATCACTGTCTGTGTGACATGGACACTTTCTACTGGCTGTCCAGCCCTGCTAGTATTTAGGAGAGGAGACTACTTGTTGTAAGGCTTCTCGTGGGTCAGTGGACTCAAACTTCCGAGTGTACAGCATTAGGAGGCGGACAAAATTTAGGCGCCGAATACCAACAGGGTCCCCTGTCTCCTGACTTACTGCACAGAAACAAACATGAACATTATTAAAAGTTGCTTAACACAATATTACAAACACAACACTAATACACAAATAATTATTTCTAAATAATAGTTTACCCATATTTCAGACCTAGTTGTATGACATGCTAATAAAAAAAATCTGCTAAACTGCAAAATTGGCAGAAATCTGCAACACAGCTCAGATGTCAGGAAATAAAGAATTGAAGATAAGTCTAAAGCCTATGTTAGAACTTGTTGGATTAGTCAAAATCCATTTGTGTGGTGTGAGGAGAAGCTGCAATACCTGGTAGTTCTAATCCCCAAAAACCTAACTTTGTGAAGTGAGTTTTGTGAAGGAACAACTTTTGGGGTGGTCCAACCTAACCTATTGTATCTGAGGAGAATTAGTTTAAATAAAATTATCATAGTCCCAAACCTCAAATACACCATTCAAGTGTTACTCCTTATTTTGAAGACACTACGCTTAAAGGAGCTCTATAAATTCTTCAGAACTTTTGAGTGGGCAAGCCACCCTCAATTTCCCAGATGTGGAGCTTTGTAGTTGGGCAGCCATTAGTAGATAACATTTAGGATTGGCTCCGTGGCATGCCTTGTTATGCAAACTCAGGGTTAGACCTGCAAACTATACCCCAGCTCAGCCTACATCATATATACTGCTTATCCTGAAGGAATGGTAACCCTCGATATTAGATTTCTAGACTGTCCACTGACCCATATTTCCGCCTTTGAGGGCAAAGTCCTTGGTTTATCCGGTGACCTGTAAACTGCTCTCTTTTGAAACAGAATATTTTTTGTATCCTCTTTACATAACTGCGCATCTCTGCCATCCTGAATAACCTGTCAGCATGGGACTGGACTAATCCTTTAGATCAGCACCAAAACCACCCAGACAGGCGATGGTGGGCGAGGTCTATCTCTGATATAGAACTACCTATGCAGACTGTTAGAGGGCACTGAGCAAATGGAAGGAACCTTTTTCTAATAGGACACCAGTAGATACTTTAGCAGACTTTAGGCAGGCTTGGAGGGAAATCTCCTCCTTAATATATAGGATGATTACATAGGATTTTCCCCAGGGCCTTTTTTTTGCCCCCTCTGTTCCTTCCAGGTGGGAACCAGTGCTTCCCCAATTGCCTAAAATATGCAGCCACTGAAGCAAGATCCACACCACATGTTATGAGACTACCCCAAGATTAGGCACTTTTAGAACTCAGTGATGAAATATGCCCAAGAACATCTGGTGAATTGCCCATCTTTGTCCCGAGAAGGCAATTTTTGGAACATTTGATCTGCAAAGATTACAAAGGGATGCAAAAACTTGTTTCAATCTTATCAATGGTAGCCAAGAAAACTGTACTATGCAGATTGAAGCCCTAACCCCCTGCCCAGATGGAATAGATTGAGACTTCGGGTAATGTTTTTTTTCACTGTATGGGAATTTTTTGTGCAGGCTCTACCCATGTATAAAATAGTGCATTATCAAAATGTTCGAGCAGACATCAGCGTATGTTTGAAGGTAACTGGATATGAACCCCCAGTCTGGCTTTTATAAATGATAAAAATAATATCTCTTTTTCCATTTTATGTAGCATCACCTAATTTAAGTTAGTTATTGGTTTTCTTTCTTGACTTTCACACCCCCCCCTTTCTTTTTTTTCTGACACTTTGAATATACGTGCACTAAAGGTTAACATCAATGCCACATTAATGTCTTCTGATTCATTATACATGTACTCCTTGCAGAAATAAATAAATGAATCAGATAATTGAGGAATGTATGAAAAAGTTGGGGGCATGAAATTCTATATTTATCCTTTTTAATGAAGGAGTATAGTATCACACAAACTAATCTTGATGTAGATAATAAGAAAGATGTTATGCAGTGAAAGAGCTCCCATAATGCTCCCCTTATATCAGTTTTGTTCAAAACAAGTGAATATATACCAAGTCTAATAAAGACTGACAAGTTTCTATAAAATATTTTCTATTGATTTACTACAACTTCATCATCAAGAGATGGATGGCTCTTAGAAATAAAAAAAAAAAAAAAAAAGATATTAAAGTCACAGTAACATCATACACAAGGTAGAAAATGTTATCATAGAGGGCCTTTCTTTTAGTTAACAGACATGGTATCAATAGTACTTACATAACTGTGCGCTCTGCCCAGATGACTTTAGTAGTAGTCGGAGTTCAAAGAGAACCAATGCGACATGCACAGCATGGCACCGAGTCCGTTCCATACGGAACAAGTAGGCGATAGCAGCTTCAAACTGAGCAGTGAGGAAAAGTACTTGAAAATACAGGAATGGCTGCTGGTTCACTGCAAAGTGTGATTCACCTGGGAAACGAGAAATATGAAATGGAACTTGTTTCATAACCACCCAAAAAAGTGTGATGTATATTTGACCCTACTCATATTTACCATAATCTTCAAGAAGCTGCTTCTGAAATTGTGGTAATGTCAGTCTGTCTTGAGCCGAGCTGCTGGTGTCATCATCAAAACAAATTTGATTCAACTAGGTAAAGCACAGATTGATCAGGTGAAACTGCAGCCCTATACAAGGTCTATGGTTTTAGGTATACAGGTAATAATTATAGACCCATATATACAGGTAATATCCAAAAGTCTACACGTACATATAATAAGTACAGCTCAACACATAATTACAGCTTCATGCTACCTTGGTAAACCTCTCCACAAACAGAAAGTTCAGAATGCCTATGTTATTCAACAGGCTTCTCCATACCTGGAAATTTCACACATTCTCTTTGCTTCTGGGGGCTGAATAAAGTGGCAGGGGAGGTAAGAAAAGGCATTTATATAATGCTGAGGAAGCTAGTTTAATTCTCTTCCAAAGAAAAATGTTTTTCACCTATTTAAAATACACATTTTAGACCTGGAGAGTACTTCAGATATCCAAAACAAAGCATTACCATTGTAGAATAAAATGGAAGAATTTCAATGGAAGAAATGTTATTATGTCACATGATAGTTGCACTACTATTGCTTGGCTCTGCATAATCTTAAATTGTTAATCATTCTACTAGCAATCTTGAACATACCCACTAAAAGATCATATATGCATACTACAATGTGGAAAAAAATAGGTAGAGAATGCAGCAGTAACTCACCTTCAGCCATAAGTAATCTTCTGTTTTATCTGCTACCTCACTATGATTATCTGCAACATCACATCGACCAATTAAACAGTATACAGCCCTCTTATAAGGGTCTGTACTTGAACGCACAGCTCTTCTGTAATGGAGTCGCAGTTTGTTTTCTGTCCCTGGAAGTAGCCTAACAAAAAAAAAAAAAAAAAAAAAAAAAA
>NW_027318396.1:0-6262 GCF_032062135.1 Pyxicephalus adspersus
ACAGTGTACTATATACTTATATCTATATATATATATATACCTCTGTATACATATACATATCTATTTACACATTCATAAACAATCTTTGGGTGCAACAGACCCCCGCTTGTGGCTATGGAAGCATTAGCCACACTAGAACAATGGTTGTTCATGTCTGGACTCCATTCATTATTCTCAGTGCTTCAGTTATTAGCATATGCAATAAACTTTCTTTGAAAGTTAGAATTAAGTTTCTGATATGTTTAAAAGAGGCAACTTAGATGGTTTCCCTCAGTCTGTTGTGCTTTCTTAAACAGTCCATAATTTTCATGATTGTGGTAGAAAATTCCAAAAATATAGATGTATAAGATTTATGCCCAAGCCATCCATCAATCAAGTCCATCATAGGCATTGGCACTCTGTGCCTTTATTTGAAGTATTTCTTGATTACAGACACTCACAGCTGTAGGTTGGTAGGCCTTGGAATCCGCCTGTCTCCTAAGGATACTTAGGGCACATGCATTAAAATCAGCACGTCACTTCCAGGAGAAGCCTTTGTCAGGCCTATTGGGCATTTCAAAAACTTATGTCAATAATACTTTGAGGATTATTGTTGTAAATGATAAAATATAGTAAGACATCAGACTGAGACCTTTCACATTGATTATACTATATTATCTATATATATCTATATATCTATATTACCAGATACACTACCTGTAGCCATCACCACATCATCAGACTACACACATTTCATCAGTCTGGCATGATGCCTGCCAATCTCTTTGCATGCCTTGTTCTGTGCCTCCTCCCCATCTGTGCTGTATTAGCAATACGGACAGTGTACTGGAATATGTGTCGAGCTTAGCAGGATAGTAAATCCCAAGCTGGGGATTTACTATTACCTTGTGAAGCAGACACCTTACAAGAATATGCGTCCAGCTTGGCAGAGTCCAGGGCTGGGGACTGACTATTAAAGTGTGCTGCCGACCGCAATATTGCACATACCTCATGGCTTGGGCACTCGGGTACACTGAATCCTCTTGTTCCCCCGGGAGAGGTCACATTGATAGGTAATTGCAAGGAAGCAAAACAACTTCATCCAGAAGCAGACATGGAAGCAAATCCAGAAAAGTGTGTCTCAGGAAGATGTCCTCAGTGGAGGCTAGCCTCAGGCAATGGTAGCCTAAGTACAATGGTACTGATTTATATCGCTCAATACTCACTAAGGTCTCATCAGTCAGTATATCTGTACTCATAATCAAGTCTGATCCATTTACCTCAGTATCTATACCCAATATGGCACATAATAGAACTATACTGGGAAGTTGCTCATAATAAATAAACAATCAATAAAAGTGTGAAGAACTGAAACACTCATTATGACAAATTGGTAGTATTTTCCTATTGTGGGGTAACTCTGATTACAGGTATAAACAAAGTAAGGGGATATTCTTAGATTAATAATGAATTTAACAATATCAGGTGTGAATAAAGTCAGGACCTTCTCAGATTATAATAAAATTATATCAATTTTAAGTACACCTATCCCCCCCTCCGAGTAACTTCCAGTAAACCCACCTCCCCCTTTGAGTAAATCCCAAACAAATGAATATGGATCAGATATAAAATAAAGAAAATAGAACTGTGTTCTTTTGTCAGAGACATTCTGACAACAACAATAGGGTAAAAATTCCAAAAACTTTAGCACACAGGAAAAAAAAAAGTTTAGATTAATACTTTTTTATATAGATTTAATACTTCCTTAACTTCATTTCCTTTCTTAACCCATTTAACTTTTATTGTCAAGGAGCATTGAATCTATATTTTCAACCAAAAATTAAATGTCTGCCTTTTAAAAATGAGCAATAAAAAAAGTTCTGGGAAAAAATGACCTTCACTTTAAATGGTCCTTTCCTAAAGGCAGTTTCTCTAAAAGACTAGTGATTTGTATGTTAAGGATTCACTTAACAAAGTGCAAGTCAGGCCCAAAATGGAGAGGAAAACCAAAAGGATGCAGCTACCAAAAAATTTTGAATTGTTTTCCAACCTTACAGCAAATATACAATTAGAGGCTTTACCTTAAAACACACCAAAAATTAAAATGAAATAAAATATTAATATTAAAATAATATTAATTGGTATTAATAAACAGTATTTATATAATACCAACATACTATACAGTGCTGTGCATTAAGTAGCACTGTACATAAAATAGAGCAAAGCCAAGTACTGTGTGTTTTAGGGTCCTCTAGATTTACCTGTCCGGATCATACCGAGATTCGATCGTTGATCTGTAGTTTTCCTAAAATACAAAACTTCCAAATTCATTAATAACATTGCACACTCTGTGGGAGGTTCCCAACAGCTTGGTCACTTATTCCTGACCCTCTACAATTCATAGTTTCCCTGTACGCTCTTTTAAAATCTCTGAACTCTTCTAAGAAACTATTTAGTTGAGTTTTAAGTTGGTCATTCTCAGTCTGAAGAATTGTTTTGTGCCTTAGAATTTTTGAGAGAGACCCATGGCTTGTGCTTATTAGGATGGGTCCCCCAATGTGGTGAATACACCTCAGTATCACGTCTGTATGTTTTATATGTACGTTGGTTTATCCTCTTTTCAGTACAAAGGGACAAACAAAATCTGGCAATATGGCTGAATAGTTCACAAGCATAGCATCTTATCTTGTGAAAGGCATTAACACATTTACTTACTCCTGACACACGTTTAGGCTGAGGACCTGGAATATCCAGAGCCTTTGATGACTGTTTACAGTACAAAGGAGTGGTTTAATTAAAGTTCTGACCTTCCCTACAAACACTGGATGAGGACCCGGTCCTACTATACAAACAAGGCACACAAGTTTCATTTGCATGTGGGGGTTGTACAACTCTCTCCTTGCCTGAAGAGTTTCCAACACAGACTATTAAGTGGCTGATTCAAACACAGTACATACTGCATGCATTTATACAAAAAGTGACAAAATGTGCCGCATGGAGCCATTGCATATTAAAGCACAGCTTGCTCCAGAAGTTAATATATGTCTACAATTTTTTTTTTTTTTTTTTTTTTTTTTTTTTTAATGATTAAGATTTAGGATTTTTTTTTCCAACTTTTTTTTACCATCTCAGCAAGATAACTGTTTCTGTCCACCTCAGCCCAGATTGGAATTGGTCTGTCTCTGCCAGTCATAGGTCTCCCTTCACTATGCTATGTCTTTTTGTGATGTTTCACAGAGGAGTATAGACCTTGATCTTATGGGGATCATCCTAAAAGCAGTGCGGCTTGTAAACTTGCCATTGCTCAGATTTCAGTCTCTGGAACCCTTTAAGTTTGGGCAGAGTATTAGTTCAGGAGACTCACCAAGCTCAGTAAAACTGAAATATCAACTAATTGCCTGGGTGCCTGTCACAGGGTAAATATCCCTGTACCTTAGGAATGATGTTTTATTGCAGGTTCTTCTTATTTATTTAAAAAAATCTGATGTTGTCAGTCATAGTTAGGAAACCGAGTCAAATAGCATATCCTTGAAAATGAAGCCTCCATAAGTCCTCCTTCAACCAGTTCTGCGCCTTCTGTGCATTTTCTTTCCAACAATTAGATGTCTACTACCCTGTTCCTCCACAGCGAGACTTTCGGAAATTCCTTTGCTTTGCATACAACCTTTTTTTTCCAGTTGTATACCCTTCAAGCTACCCAAGTCATCCAGAGTTTTGACAAAGCTGATGTTTGGAAGATGTGGTAATTTATCAATACTCAAACAATACTCCCCTATTGGCCCATAAGAGATCCCTTCATCTCCTTTGAAAGACTTGTTGGTTGATGAATCTAGAGAAGTCTCCTTCTTCCCACACGGGGACCTAGTATATCTAGGGACGTGGCAGTCCCAAATATACTCCCAAGGTTGTCTAGTTTTTTTCAACTTATTCTGTTTGAAAAAATAAGTTTAACATGTTTGTTGAATAGATTAAATTTAATTCTGTGTTCTGTGATGTTTAAATATAAAAAAAAGTGTTTGCCTTGTTAAGGACGGTAATCAGTAGGTTGTTAAACCTGATCATGAATTTCCTAAAAATCTTGTTTGTTAACAATGCCTGTCTTTATTATACCTTAAATTTCTGGTTTCACATTTTAGGATTCATTAACTCCTATAAGTTAACAGAGTTACCAACTGCTTTCTCAGTAGAGTTTTAAAGCAGTTCTATCATCACATTTTACTTACCTATATAACCTTTATAACTTCCTGGGTATACTCTCTTTCCTAAAGACAGAGTCAAACGAAAGTGTGGTGGCACCTTTCTGTATGTGAGAAGTGATCTAAAAGTGAATGTGAAAGAAAAAATTGCGAAGGGAAAAAGCCGTGAGGTTGAGGCATTATGGGTGGAGTTGAATGTGGGGTTGAATAACACACAATTAATTATTGGAGTCTGCTGTTGGCCCCCAAGTGTTTTAATCATGGGGGATTTCAACTACCCTGACATTGACTGGAGTAATGTAGGATGTGACTGGGTTGGTAACTGGGGATAAAGACAAGGCAGATTTACTAAACACTTTTTTTTAGCTCTGTGTACATGAAGGAAAATGGCAGAGCTTAAGCCCAAATTCATAATAGCAATGTCACTGCCTTAAATGAGTCACAATGGCTCAGAATTGATATGATTGAGAAACAGCTGGGAAAAACTAAGGTTGACAAAGCACCAGGACCTGATGGATTACATCCACGTTTCCTCAAAGAGCTGAGCTCAGTTATTTCAAAGCCATTAAGAGAAGCTCCAGGACATATGGACATATGGAGAAGCTCAGCTATGAGGAGAGATTAGCTGAACTGAATCTATTCTCCCTTGAGAAGAGACAGTTAAGGGGGGATATGATCACCCAGTATAAATATATAAACGGTCCATATAGAGAACTCTCTTCCCCATTATTCACTTTGAGATCATTACAAAGAACAAGAGGGCACTCTTTGCATCTGGAGGATGTAAGGTCTGTGAAAATGTGGAATCGGCTCCCTCAGAAAGTAGTTTCAGCAACTACTATAGATTGTTTTAAGAATAAGCTGGATGTTTTTCTAGAAGCACAGAATATAACTGGGTATTAAGCCCTTAAATTAAAAATAACAGTGACTGTTGATCCAGGGAACATCCGATTGCCTCATGCAATCAGAAAGGAACTTTTTTTCCCCTGTTGAAGCAAATTGTACCAGGGTTTTTTTTTGCCTTCCTCTGGACCAACTAGTACGATCATGCCCCCTGTGGTATTGGAGGTGAAATTAGGTACTATTCCAGTACAGAAATGCCACTGGAAACTCAGTGGTTTTCTGCTTAAATACCCCCCCCCAATCCTCCCCCACTAAAATGACTGTGCAAACTGTGTTGGATGCTTATTTTTGTGAAAATTCTCAATCGGTGGCACAAACCTACACTTTTTGGGAAGCCCATAAGGTGGTATTTAGGGGTCACTGTATAGCAGAATCAGCTAAGCTTAAAAAGGACACTTTGGCCCTCCGCACACAACTTGTGACCTTCCTGGAACAACTTGAAGCTAGCTATAGGTAAGATAGAGAAGTCTTTGCTGTATCTCGGCCAACGTTACTATGATAAGGGTAACAAAGCTGATTCTCTGTTAGCTCGCCAAATTCGGGATCAGACTGCCAAAGTGACCCCTATGGCATTAAAGGATGCCAATGGTACCCTTTAGTATGATCTGGAAGTTTTCGCGGTAATCTTTGGAGACTATTACTCCTCCCTATATAAGACAGTACATGACTCAGACAGGTGACCAAGCTGCCCTTAGATCATACATCTCCACTTACCTGGCCCGCTGTGCTTTTCCAACTCTGGAGGAGACGGCTATTGAGAAACCTATTGAGTCTATATCATCTGAAAAAATAGCAGTCACATTTAAGGCCCTGCCACTAAACAAGGCTCCGGGTCCTGATGGTCTCCCATATCTTTATTTTAAACTTTTGCTGATACATTGGTACCGTTTGTAACCACTTTTTTTTAGTGATTTTCTGGAGGGGGCGCCGATTCTCTATGCAACATTCTTATATATCTGTGTTCCCAAAACCTGGTAACGACCCTAATGATTTTTGGAATATTTATCTGCATAAATATGGAAATTATATCCCCTATCAATGCATATAGAGATAATCAATAAAAGAAGGTTCATACACAAATATTAGCTAGTGTCACGGTCCCTTCCGTGACAGAAGTTTGAGGATCTGTCAGACTAGCTGCATGTGTGATTATTTGACAGCCTCTTTGGTTTTACTTGTTGCTG
>NW_027318397.1:0-6261 GCF_032062135.1 Pyxicephalus adspersus
CTTTGTATTTCACAATTCTTTTGTTAAGCCCTCACTGCAGAAACAGACACCCCAGTAGGACCGGATGATCTGATTTTTTTTTTTTTTTAAACCTGTAAGTTTAAAAAAACAATTGTTCCTGAGTGTCACAATAAATTTAAAATTCAAAGATGTCACTAAAAAGAACATATTTCTTAATATTTCTTGCTTTCAACAACCTTCTTACTTATTTGCTATTCCTTTTATTGAAACAATATAACCCCGTTTGTCACTAGGATTTATGTTAAATTGTGACAACGATTAACTCTTAAGTTAGACTTCTTCCCTAAGAAACCCATCACATTTGTGTACCAGTGTCCTACATTTATTACAGCGTTCCATGTCTTTGACATGGATATAGCGAGATTGGTAAATTGGCTACACTGGATATCACTGATGTAATGTAAAGATATACAAACCCTTTAGGAAGGTGTATTAGTTTATGATATACAGTCAAGCTTTTTGCTGGGAATAGTTCTACAATTTTAACAGAAAGTTTCAGGTTATTTGGCTGCTTACTGCTATTTTCAGTATAGCATTTATACCCACAATGAATAATTATTTCATAGTGTAATGTAATTTAGCAAGGACATATTAGAGAGACCTCCAGAGCC
Source organism: Pyxicephalus adspersus (assembly GCF_032062135.1). Lineage (NCBI taxonomy): Eukaryota > Metazoa > Chordata > Amphibia > Anura > Pyxicephalidae > Pyxicephalus > Pyxicephalus adspersus. The sequence goes on from NW_027318397.1 coordinate 633, forward strand.
TTTTCCTGTGTAATAGGATGGGAAAACTGTGCATCGAATAATCTTTAGCATTAGTGGCAGATTATGTCTGTGATAATTACAAAAACAGCATACCCACTGCTGGTTTGGTAGTAGTGATTGATTGCACAGACCTCTGTATCTAGCTTTTAAAGAAATGTTGATAAAAATGTGTTTTTTAATTTATTTCCTTTTGCCAGAAGAGGCAAACTAGTAATAAAAAAAATATTATTACACAGTATTTATATAGGGCCAACATATTACGCTTTGCTTTACTAAGTCCGTAGTCATGTCACTAGGTGTCCCTCAAGGGGGCTCACAGTCTAATGTATTATACATTTAACCTCCATCTCCTGATGCCCAAAGACTGCTCACTTTTAGCCAACATTACTAAAAGTCATGGACTGAAGGGTAAAGATGTGACTGATTTTGTAAAACAGAGAGGGGCCTAATACATTTATTGGGAGGGGACTGACATGGGAGGAGACTATTTCATATATTAGGAAATAATTTAAAATCTGGGATCTCAAATGCAGTATTTTTAGAGATACAAAAGTCGAGAGAGAGAGAGAAAGAGAATGTACAGTCAATTAGATTGGGGTTCTGTTACCACTTCCTTAAGCAAGTGAACTGCTTCCCTGAGCCAGATGCTACAAGTAGTATTCTATAGAGAATGAATAGGGGTGGCATTTAGCAGTATTGTATCTCTCTACTGTCTGCTGGTAAATCTGTAGACACTAGTTCTTTATAAACCAGTGCTGTGATGCAAGTGAATGAGTGATTGGCAGTGTGCCAGGCGCCTGTACTGAGATCACTTGAATCTGACGCAGGTCTGAACCTCGTGTAAGAGCTTGGCAAACTAAACAAGCTGCTTGAATATTAATATTGGAAGAACAATCCAAATTTTTGGAGAAAATCAGTGGACAGACTTTTGACTGTGTGTAGTTAAACATAGATAGAAAATAAATTCATTCATACATTATTTTGAACTTTTTAGAAATTGGTAAGAAACCAGTAAGCCATTGTATATGAATGAATATACATAATGAAATGTATTCACTTTACAAAAACATTTTATACATTGTATTTGAACCACCTGGAAGATAGGTGTGAAAGTAAAACATATGTATGTGTGTGTATATATTATATATATTCTTTTCACCCTACAATATATTTTGAGATATCTGATCTTTAGAAAGATTTGCAGTTATGATACATCAATAGCAATGAACAAAAATGAAGTTAGCATGAACAAACAATAATTCAATACTGCCTTTAGACCAAGGAAAGTTGTCAAATGCTGGACTTGGCTTTCCAATAGTGTTGTCTGAATGAATGTGAATGTTTCTTCCAGAGTTGCCATTGCAGTCTAGCGTAATATTGAAAGGTCAGTTAAGGCTTTATCTTTGCAAGCTTTCATTCTCTAGGACAAACTTTTTACCTGTATTTCTGTTTTTCTTCTGCAAAGTTCAGAATGAATGTTGTAGAAATATTATATTGATTGTTTTCAAAGTGTAATACTTTTTTAAAAATCTTATATGTTTATCTTTTCATATAAAAATTTTGAATCACAATGTCATATGGTAAGTGGTAAAGGAGATGAACAATCAATCAGCAAGTGTCTACATTATTATTATAGAAGATATTTCTCAACAGTGGGAAACTAGACACGCGAGACCCAGGCACAGTAAATATGTTGTACATTGAATTAACTCGAAGTCTAGTCTCTCATTGACCATTTTGATGGGGATGAATGTAGTATTGTGGTACCACCTAAGATATCTAAAAGTATTTCCATTTATACAAACCAGTTTTGTGTTGGAAATTGTGTAATAGAAACCCAGTTGTGTGATTGAAACTTTTTGTTCCCAATGATTGGAATATTAGAGTCAAGAACCAAATGACACCCAGCAAGAAAAATATAGCTAACCTTTTCCAGTACCAGTGTGCAGCTTGAAGATGTTAAGGGACCAAATTCAATAGGACAAAGATAGCTGACATTGGATGATACTTACAGGTATGTTGATAAACCATGTCCTTCCACAATGCCCACCAATATTAGTTCAACCATAACAAACTTTTTAGCCCCCAGAAATCAGTTCCTACTATTAGTTGGTTGTGTGCTCTTCAAGGCCCGATATTCCCAGTTGTCCTCAGCATGTTTCAGTGTTATGAACAAATCGTAAAATAAAGGAGGATTTACCTGTTACAGGTATTAACAACACAGCACCTAAACCTGACATGAACCCGAAGACATTACTGGCTTATAGCAGGGTCAAGGATTAAGACCAGAAAAGGATTTTCTGGCAGAAACATTTTGTAGAAGCAGTGAGAGTTGCTTAAAATGCACAATTTTGTATTATGTACATCATGCAAGTCTGTGTCAATTTTTTGTAGTCAGGTTTTATTTATTTTTATAGAAAACATGAAAACAAGTTACAAAAGAAATATCATTATCACAGTGTGTGAAATTCAATATGAGTATATGAACAATGTAATGGCATCGCAGCAGAAGCTTGCAGAACAGCCACATTACAATTGTTCAAATCTTGCACAAATTCAGTTTCAGTAATTGCACACAAATTACAATAAAGTCAAAATTGGGAGTTCTGTTATGTAAGTAAATTAAATATATCATAGCTATGAGGTATGTCATACTGAAACAAAGTCATCAACCAAATACAGATAGGGAAAAAAAAACAAGAGATAAGAAGTGGGAGTGAAGACGCTAAGGAAATGAAAGGAGAGGTAAGGTAGGGTAAAGCTACGTACACACTTCCAATTATTATCGTTGGTAAACGAGCGACGAACGATCCTGCACGATATCTGCGAACGATCGTATAGCACCAATCCTGTACATACAGATAACGACACGATCGTTCAAAATATGCAGCATCACCCACCTCAAAAATGTTCGTTTCTAGATCGAATTCTCGGACGAATTTTCGTACGAACGACCGCGCTGGATCTTGCACTTTGCTCTTGTGATTTCCCACAGGACTTTGCAAACACCCACCCACTTCCTGCTATATATGTGTGTTTGTGACGTAATTATGTCTTCCAAGAGAGCCACACCTATGTCTAGAGAGGAGATGGAGGTTTTGGTGGAGGTCCTGGAGAAAAGTGACTATGATGGCAGAAGGGGGCATTATAAATCCCAGAATGCCAGAAAAAAACGGATAATGGAGAAATTACAGAGGAGGTGGCGGGACAAATTTAATGTTGACCGTTCTAAAGATCAGTTGCGTAAAAGGTGGTCTGATCTGAAGAACAGAGAGAGGGATGTGCTGCATACGCTGAGGCGACGTATTGACAGAAAACATAAGTAATAATTTTGTCACTTTGTGCAAGTTAATTTTTTTTTTTGAAAATATTTGATAAAAGTTATGTAATTTTTTGCATTATTATTTTAAATTTATTTTAATTTTTTTAAAAAATTGTTTTGAAATCTTAAAAAAATTTTAATTATTTATGACAATTTTTGCTTATGTTTATGCTTTTATGCATTAGGACGGCGTGCTCGGGAGGTAGAGGAGCAGCCGCAGGAGCGTCCGGAGGAGCCGGTAGAGACAGAAGGTAAAAAAAAAACATATTTTCCCATATTTTTCAATATTTTTCCATAGATTTCTCCATAGATAGGTAGATAAAAAAATCTATTTTTCCATATAGTTTCAAAATTTTTTTGATATTATTTTTATGCAGAGTGCATTCTGGGGACCCCTGACCAGCCTGGCCGTCCGGAGGAGGCAGTAGAGGTGGAAGGTAGGATATCGGTATATGGTTATAAGCAATAATTGTACAATTTTCTAAATATGACATATAGATTATTTTTAGATATAGTGCAAATATGTATTTGTTTATTTTTTATGCAGAGTTGATTGTAGGGTCAATTGACCAGCCTGGCCGTCTGGAGGAGCCAGTAGAGGTGGAAGGTAGGATATCGGCATATGGTTATAAGGAAAAATTGTACAATTTTCTAAATATGACACATATAGATTATTTTGAAATATAGTGCAAATATGCATTTTAATTTTTTTTTTTTTGCAGAGTTGATACTGGTTTCCGGAGAAGAGGAGGTAGTCCAGGCTGTGGTGGAAATTGAGCCAGATATGTACCCAACTTTCAGAGAGGTAGGTTGCATATAATTGTGTGTAGATTAAATTTTTATTTTTTTTTGGCTCTTATTACGTCATCAGAGGGAGAGCGAGAAAGTCCTGAGCCAGGCACGTCAGGGCAGATGGCAAAAAGTGTTGGTAAGCATTCATATCTTGTTTATGTGAAAATGTCTCATATCCATGTGTCGGCTTCACAATATATGTGTACCCAATATTCTTTTTTATTCCTAAACAGTTTCTACAATGGAAGAAATTCTGTGTAAACTGGAGGCATTGGAGCACCGGTGGAAAGAGGTGGCCCAGATGGTGCGCGAGGCAAGAAGCGAGCTACGGGCACTGAAAAGAATAATCAAAAAAAATTGTAAAAAAGGTAAATATTTTTTTATTTTCAAAATTTTTTACACTCTAATAATTTTTTGGTAAACAATTGGTGTGTTCAAATATTTATACTTGACTGACAGGTAAGTAAATTTGAACTAAACAGGATAAAGTGCCGCAGTGGAACAAGCGAACGTTCGTTCATCACGCATGCTCAGACCATGGACGATCAATGAACGACCGCACACACGATAGATGGTCAACGATCGTCGTCCAATCCAATCCGCCGGTCCGGTCGTTCATTTCCAACGACTATCCTCGTTCATCGGCGTCGTTGGTTACTTTTTTTACGAACGATTTTTGCCCAATAGATCGTTCGTCGTTCGTTCCTCGTTCATTTCCAACGATAAAAATTGGAAGTGTGTACGCAGCTTAAATGGTTCATCCAAACCACAGGCCCCGGCAGTGTTCATTTGGTAATCTTTAAAAGTACAGATATGTTGGATTCTGAATCATCCAGCTGCTTTCCAATGTCTGTAAACTGAAGTCATATCAGCAAACCCTGTCTCTCTCTTGCAGTGTCAAAAAAATATTGCCATGCAAGAAAGGCTTACTTTTATCCTAATTGATATAAATCTTTATTTTACTGTATCCCAGTGTGAGGCCCCGTGCTGATTTTTTTAGGAAACATGAATGCTGTCTATATGTTTGAAAACATTTTGAAGTGCTTATTCAATGCCCTCTTTTTTCACACCAAGAAAAAGCAATTATTATCCATTCTCGGTCATTCAGCCACCTGAGTGAATAAAAAAACACCGTTATCCTGTTACACTGATTCACATTGGAATTAAAAAAATTAAATCAATTTAGTTGAAACTCATTTATTCAAGCAACGATACTGACAGCCTGCACCAAGGGACAATAGACAAAGCAAGCAACAGGTTTCAGAGACTCTCATTCTCTGTTATGAAAATCTGTACTTAGAGAAAATAATTGATTTCATGACAAAAATAGACCATGGCAGAAAAAAATATCATAATAATACAACATTCCAGGTATGTTTGAATATTGTTCCTTTACTTATTATATATGCAAATTGCTATTGAATGAAATGTATTATTATCAATAAACAGGATTTATATGGCGCCAACATAATATGCACCGCTGTACATTAAATAGGGGTTGCAAAATGACAGACA
>NW_027318398.1:0-6253 GCF_032062135.1 Pyxicephalus adspersus
TATTAATTAACTTTAAATAAAAAAACACAAAAATCTTTAAAAAAATATATAAAAATAGTGAAACATATAATATAAATGTACAGAAGCATGTATAATATATATATAATAAAATTATATATATTTTTTTTAATGAATATTTCTTTGTATTGGACTCAATACAGCTATTTTGTATTGAATCCAATACAAAATTATTTGAATTTCCCGCCGCTCCTTCAGCCCGCACCGACATCACCGGGAAACTCCAGAGATCGTGACTGCAGTTCACGGCTGGAGATCGGAGGAGGACGACGTGACCCCAGGACCTGCGGGGACCAGCAGGATGCCGGGGGATAACAACGGAACAAGGTAATTAAGTTTTAAGCGACCCTGAGTGTGTGTGCCATTAATGGCACTCTTACATATCCATCAGGTAATGGGAATAATAGGGCACATCAATGCATTACAACACATGTGCCTATAACGGTAAACAAATAAATGATAAAGCAAGCTGTAGCCAAGTAAAAAAAGCACACGATGCAGTATTTTAAATGCTTACTTGTAGTGTTTTTGCCTATACATATATTATTTGCATTATAAGTTTTGCAATATTTAAAATTTGTTTACCCCAATTACTCCAGCCCAGCTTATCCACCCCATGCTATTTAAGTTTTTAGGTGAAAACCTGAGGCACCCAGCAGCAGTCTCTGGCCTTTTAAGTGTCTACAAAACTATATTTACCTAAGCACCTAATAACTAAGCACAAAATACCTTACATACAATACACATGTGCTTCATTTTGGAGGAAAAGCCTCTAATTTCTAAGGAAACCCCAATGGCTGACAGCATAGTAGACATCACATGAAGCTGCACAACAACCAACAATGTATATGGACAGGTCGGCTTCTTGTTTTTAGCAGAGGCAATGCAAAACAAAAACAGGAGCAATAAATGTAAATGGTTCCTGATGTGAAAAACAGAAAAAAAAAAACAATTTTACAGCCACAAAAATACTAGATTCGAGCTGATATCTGACACATAGGGGTCTTTTTTATAAAGCACTGAATCTGACATTTATGGAAACATAATCTTCAGGTCCATGTGTTTCAATGGCAAATAAATCTTCCTTCATGAATTCACTGCCTATAAAAGGATCCCATAATGCTCCATGTACTACTGCACCATGGAAGGAGCTCATATGCTCCATTGTACAGGTATTGTGTAGTGCAGATGACAATCATAGGGAATAGATATCAGTGAGGTTAGAAGAAGCAACTTTACAGATTTTGCCCAGAATAGTGTCCCTAATAAAGTACAAAAATCTTTGTGTAGCTCTGCAAAGACTTTGTAAAAGCCAGCTGAACACACTGTTCTCCTATAAGCTTAATCATGTGTTGGCAAAACTAAAGTTTGATCTGCTTATATTTTGACCTTCTCCTTAATTACATGCTAATGAAATTATCCAATAAAATCCTTCTGCTTTCAATGCACATTTTATTTTAGACTCGGAAGTGTCATTGTTAGGTCTTTGTGCTTCTCCGTTCAATGCAGGCATAGTATGGCGAGTGAGAGGGGCTGGTAGGGTGCATAGAGTCAGAAACACAGATACCTGGAAAAGTATAGCTTTTGCTAGCTCTACATTTGATGTTGAGATTGAATCCAATGAATAAATGAGATGGAACCAGGGACAGTCATACTGGATAGGAAAGGGCTAGATGATGCTAGATTAGGGATGAGTGTGCGAGAATATTAAGTTCGATCTTGCGGCGAATCGGGCCTTTCTCGCTTACCGAAAATGTAAGCAAGAACAGCCTTCTGATTCGCTGAGAGGTTGAGCTCTCGCCAAACAGACGGTTTTCCAGGGCTGCATTCATTGAAAGAAGTGTGCGATCCCCGGGGCACTAGATGTTTATTAACCTCTATTGCCCCGGGGATCGTAGTGGAACTGCAGAGTTCATCTGCAGTTCAGTTCCCACAGTCACGTGACCGTGGGAACTTTGCGGTCACAGCTGTGTCTGCAGGTGATCCCCGGGGCACTAGAGGTTAGTTAAACATCTAGTGCCCCTCTAGTTAGGATTCTAATGCCTAATTTATGAAAGTTCTCCAAGGCTGGAGAAGATACACTTTCATCAGTGAAGCTGGGTAATGCAGCAAACCTGAAATAGATCTGGTCCAGGATTTAAAACATTTGGTAGCAAATAGCGAATGACTTTGAAGAAATCCATTCCAGGTCTGCTGGATCACCCAGCTTTACTGATGAAAGTGTATCCTCTCCAGCCTTGGATATATCAGGCCCATTGTGAGAAGCTCACAGCGTGCAGTGAAATCAGAGTGAGCAACTCTAGCACAAAGCAGGAGCCTGTACACCTACAAAGGGAAGATTGGAGGTCAGCTATCAATTTACATAGGCATTAAAACAAAATGCTTAATGAAGAATATAGCATTGCTGAATTACTTTGTAAAAAAAAAAAAGTTAAAAATTTTAAACACCCAAACGCCTAAGGTTTGTTCAGGGGCTGACCCTAAAATGAAGCATTTGGAAATCTTTGCATGCTGCCATATTTTGCATGATAGATCAAAGACACTGATATGGTTGGGAAATGTATTCTGAATCTTTTCTCTGTTTAAGGCTATTGGTTTTAATGCCACAGAATAGATGTTGACTTTGCAAATTGTTTGGAAAGCTTGGGGGGTCCATTTAAAACTTTGGCTTGTGTTATCGCAATGCCTGGTAAAGCACATAACATGCATTGCTGTATTCCCGTGCCAATCATTTTATATGACACCAAAGCACACCAATCAATGCACCTACAACATATGGCACTGTAATGCACAGCAGTCATTGTGGTATTTTTTAGTGTGTTAGGTTGTGTGATCAGCCCATTTATAGGCTGAATTAATGCAACTTGTATGCACACATTCATGTCTTGCATATCTTTACATTAAATGTTGACTTTGGTATGGGATGCTGTGCATTTGGGGCCCCCAATTCATATTTCCCCATTTTCTTTAAAACCATCACAGGCATACACACCTTTTGGCTTTAGAGGCTAAAGCCTTATATATGATATTTTCCAGATGAACAAAAGAAGACTGTACACACAGTAATGGTCTGTTCTACAGAGAGAGGATCGAATGAAAAGTGAGCGGGACCCTGATGTCCACAGTGACCCTTCTCAAAAAGGTAATCGTTCATCAATATTCCCTGGCGGATTGATAAATGACGTCGGGGGTGGCTGTACATTTGCTAGATTTTTGCCCCAGAGATTAGCACAGCTAGGAGGAGAATCATCTGTTGTGTGTACGTAGGTTAAGTTTAGGTTTGTTGAAAAACTGGTTAACCACTACTGGGTGGAGGGCACTCATTGCTAGGGAACCAGGAGCATTCAATAGTGATTTTGACAGGGTTTGCTGAAGAGGGTAAATTTGTCTAATATGCTGTATGAAGTGTCTGAATATCCGCACTGCAAATGCACCATCTTCATACGCCTGCAAAGAGGATTAAATTGCTATTATTCAATAATGATCAGGACTTTGGGACGATTAAGGACTGGTTGACAGACCCAACACCCGCTGTCAAAACTTGTCAGTCTGAACATGGCTTAACAGAATTAAAGACATAATATAATATACAAGTTTATTTTTTCCATAATGTTATGATCCACTTACATAAATAGTTTCCACATACCATGCAAAACGATAGGGAAAAAATAGATATTTATATTTTAAAAACCAAAAACGGTTTACACTGTGCAAATATAGTGAGTAAGAACACAAAAGTTTTCGAAAAAACATGCATTTTATACAAATTCTTCCCTCGGCCCAGGAATTTCTGTAATCTCTTATTTTCCAATACAGCCTGCCCTAGCATAGACATGAAGCATATTCTCTTATCGCCCGGAGTCTGTGGAATGCAAGGGGGTGTAGGCCTAAGGAGTCCCTACCTGAGGGGTACAAAGTGGAGGAAGGGGTAGAGAGTCATTTAGCTGCTGGGGAACTACAAATATCAGCAAGTCTTGATGCCTTATTTTATAGCCTTGGAGGTGTGCAGCTAAATAATGGACAATTATTTTTTTTTTAATAATAGATGTACCTATAAAATATATATAATGAGATATTTGATGTATGAACTAAGCAAAGGATGTAAAGGGGCCAATAATCCCAGTCGGAAAGACATGCATTCTTTTATTATGACTAGCCAGCTTCCTTTCTAGCCACCATAAATTTCTGACCTGGAATCAGGATGGAGTGCCTGGTACATCCATTCCTTCCAGGATACTCCAGGCCTGGATCCCACATAAAGAGACTTAAATCTGCAGCATCACCATTACTCCCAGCCCTATCTGGGTGAAATTGAGGTAGATGCTGCCCTCTGAATTTGGCATAACATGTTTCATTACACTACAACTGGAATCAATTTTTGGTGCCCATGGACCTGTGGGCTAAAGCCTGTTTTGTGAAGCCCCACCAGTCCAGTTCTTTAGCCTGTACTGGTTTCTACAATTGACTTTTGTAAGCTGTACTAGGGCTGGGTTCCAGGTATAATGAAAGTCAGGTACACAGGAATTGGTAGGCGATATATGGAGGAATGGTCAAACTGAATACATGATTCCACTGAAATGATTCAAATGTTAGTCATTATAGAAATACCGGTAAATGATCTGCAATGAACTGAAATCTTGTCCTTCAGCAAACTTCACTCTCCTCTGACAGGTGATTTCCTGATTCCAACAAAGAGATGTGGAGAGCGTCATGTATTTCGAATCGCCAGGAAACAGACTTCGGAGTGCGGGTCATTTCAAGGATAGGAAAAGGATATTTAAAATGAAAATCTTTTACTTTGTAGTTATAAATGGTCTGACAAAACAATGAAAAAAGATGAGACAAAAATATACTTTTTAAAGCTGGGCTTAGCACACTGTCTAAAGTTTTTATCGGATCTTGAGGGTCCTGGAACAATAAGGCACTAATTTGAAGCATTTAAGTACAATGCCACATTGACCCTTGAGGCACCAGACCAGTTACACATTGGGCCTGATTTAATAAAGCTCCACTGGAGGCTGGAGAGGAAACACTTTAATCAATGAAGCTGGGCGATCCAGCAAACCAGGAATGAATTTCATCATAATTAACAAAGGGCAGCATGGTGGCTCACAGGTAGAACTCTTGCCTTTGCAGCGCTAGGTCCCAGGTTCAAATCTTGGCTTCCCCGTCTGTGCATGAGTTTCCTCTCATATCCCAAAAACAAGCACTGAGGTTATTTGGCTTTCCCCCAAAACTGACCTTTGGACTATTTAAATGACCTATGGCCATGGTAGTGCTAATTAGATTGTGAGCCTCTTTGAGGGACAGGTAATGACATGACTATGGACTTTGTGCAGCACTCTGTAATATGATGGTGCTATATAATTACTATGTAATAATAGTCATTTGCTGTTTGTTAGCAAATGTTTAGTCCTGGACCAGATTCATTCCAGGTGTGCTGTGTTGTCCAGCTTCACTGATGACTCCTCTCCAGTCCCTCAGAGCTTTAATAAATCAGGCCCATTGACCCAGTGGACTCCAGGCCAATGGCACACTGACACTTGGGGCTCCACAGCAATAACACACTAGCACTTTCGGTTTCACAACAGCAACACAAGGATATGTGGTGTCTTTGGACAACGATTTACTGAAACTTTGAGCTCTGTAAAAATGACATACTGGTACTTGGTTATCCAAAACAATGAGATATAACTCAGTGTGTCTGAGATATAATACATTGATATTTGGCATTCCAGACAAAGTACGTATTGAAATTTTGAAAGGGAGATCTTGAAGCTTGGGGCCTTGAACAATAACATACTTTGGTGGTCCAGTACAATGACACACTGACAATGAGAACCCCAAAATAATTGGCACATTGACAGTAATGGATCTAGAAAAATGTTGCACTGGCACTAGGACACAGATACATTGGTGCTAGATGTCCCAGACTAATGGCACACTGACTCATGGGGCTCCAGGCCACTGACACTTGGGACTTCAGAGCAATATCATTTTGGCACTTGAGGCTTAATAACAAGGATACTCAGATACTTGGGTTCTTAGACTTACTAAAACCTTAGGCTCTGGAACAGTGAAATACTGGCACTTGGGCTCCAAAACAATGACATATCAGCGCTTCTGATTCCTTCGAAATAACATTTGGCATTCCAGAAAAAGTACATACTAAGTCTTGAAATGGAGATCTTGCTGCTTGGGGCCTATGACAATAACATACAGACATTTGGGGCCC
>NW_027318399.1:0-6251 GCF_032062135.1 Pyxicephalus adspersus
AATCATCCAATCAATTATTTTGGCTTCATATTATGTGAAATGGAGTGTTGGTTGGTACAAAAGTCACATATATTAGTTACAACTGGAATTTGTCTGTGATGTTCACTCTCCACCCAATAATATCACTGATAGATAACACTGTAACAGAATGCTGGGAAATAAGGTAATGGGCAGCATGGTGGCTCAGTTGTTAGCACTCTGGCCTTTGCAGTGCTAGGTCCCAGGTTCAAATCTCAGGACACTATCTGCATGGAGTTTGTGTGGGTTTCCTCCTGGTACTCTGGTTGTATTGCACTTTCCAAAAACATGCAGTTAGGTTACCTGGCTTCCCCCCAAATTGACCTTTGGACTGTGTTAATGACATACAACTATGGTTGGGACATTAGATTGTGAGCTTCTTTGGGGGACAGCTAATGACATGACTATGTACAGTGCTGCCTAATATGTTGGTGCTATATAAATACTGTGTAATATTAATAATAAGCCTGCCACAAAACCACATCTGTGCTATAGGGCAAGGAGCATGCACATAGTTACAAGGCAGGGAGAATTGTGTTACTCTGAAAAACATCAGGTCTCTTCCAATGCCAAGCATGGCTGTAGCAGAGCTGTGTAAATTTCAGAACTGAATCTGCTTTAATTTACAGCTTCTGATATATTACTTTTCTATTACAGTATTGCACCTAGAAATAATTTTAAAAAGTGTAGAAAATGATTACTAAGTTTTCTTACTTTTGAGCTCACAAAGTTGACAGTGGCCATGGTTAATGGATTATCAGGTATTGCAAATATTGCTACTATGATTGGAACACTGGCTATAAAATTAAAGATTTTGGGTAGTAAAAAAGCTTTACTATACAATTCATTAATGTTTTTTGTGCCACAGGTAAATGGGTCATCCACTTTCGTCTTCCAAATTTCCAATATAAACCTTCTTTTCTAAGTTGCCTTTTTTATCCATCTATCAATAAAGCTCCAGAATTGCAGACATCCCTCCTGCAGGCTAGTACTCATTCAGCAACATTCAGCTTGCCGAGTCCAAACAGAGAATCCTGCTATTTAGTATTCTTTTACATGTACAGTGCCACTCCATGTATTATCCTTCAGTGATTACAATGACATTCTATTCAATACCTGACACGTACAATAGGTTGAAAGAAATACTCTATGTAATGGTCACACATTGTCATACAGCCTTAAATCGTGTTAATAGTAATACTAAAATGTTGTGTTTTGTTGGAACTCTACATGTAGTGTCACGGTGTTTGAGGTTACTTCAGCTTTACTGGATCCTTAATGTCCCTTTCATGCTTTATAAATGTATCTTTGTACATCAGACAACATTGCTGAGGATAAACAAGAGACTTAGGAAGGACTGATCTTTACTCACTTTATTTCTAACCAGTGTTGTGTTTCTTTAGAATGGCCAAAACGATTCCAATTGGCAGCCATACCTACATTTTCTAAATGAAGAGGATATTCAGTATGACAGACAGATCCGGCCTGGCTATTCACCCAAGAGATATCTTACTCGTCTTCTGCAGACTTGGGATCCAAACTACCTTTACAAGCTTCAACAAGCAGGTTGGCTTTAATAATATTCTTAGTAATCATGAATGAACATTGCTAAAATGACTATATCATGTGAAAATTTTTGCCGTTGCTCTCTTCTTTGAAAACATTAGTTCCCTGATTGTATTGCTGATAATGGTTTCAGAGTATCTGACCTGGAACACAGAAATTTGTGATATTTATTCTTACTTACACTTATTTACAGTCTGCTTGTTCCACGTTTGGGACTCCATTATTTGGAAAACACATACCTAGCATTGTCAAAAAGAAGACAGCAATAGCCATACATTTCTCCTGTTGGAATCACTTTAGGGAGCCCTGTGTTTTGTTGATAACTACATTGGATTAAAGCATGTATTATTAGCATTCATTACATAAAGTCCTATCTATTTTTATAATACCTTTGGGCTATGTACACACGTGCAATAATTGTCGTTGGAGAGGATCTTTCATGATCCTCTCCAATGACTAATGACTGCACCATACATCACCGTTCTGCTCTATGGAGAGGAGAAGGGAAGAACGACGGAGCGGCACCCCGCTGCGCTCTCTCCTCTTTACTCCTATTAGGATTGTTCGTCGTCCATCGTTCGTATATCCGCCAGGATGGTCGTTCGGACAACGGGCGCTGTACACACACCAGATTATCGTCCGATATCTGCCCTAAGCCTCGTTCAGACAGGAATCTCTCATGTGTACAATAGTTGCCCAATGTCATTCATGGATCCCTCATGACAGATCCATGTACGATGATCTGGAATGACTACTAAGCAAGAGAAGAACTCATTCACTCAAACTCACCCTACCCTCTCCACTGTGTGTACAACGCTTTTTAGTTCATTCCTTTACTGCAGGGATGCAAACTCTGGCAAACGGGCCAAATCTAGCCCACAATGTCCTTTTTTTTGGCCCCAAAAGGAATCCTAAATATAAATTGCAGCTGGCCTGCCACTGGATTAAAATAGTGCCGCTACTACAATTCCCAGCATCACTCGCGTCTATAGACCAGCAGCTTCTCTGCTTATGTGTGGCCCTGCATTGGACTGTTTTATAGACACAAGTAATGCCGGGATATGTAGTAGCGGCATCTCTCGTGTCTATAGACCAGCGGTCTCTCTGCCTATGCGTGGCCCCGAATTGGACTGTTTATAGACACAAGTAATGCCGGGATATGTAGTAGCGGCATCCCTCGCGTCTATAGACCAGCGGTCTCTCTGCCTATGCGTGGCCCCGAATTGGACTGTTTTTAAGATTGTAGTAGTGGTGATATTTCAGTGAAGAGGGAGTTCCAGCCACTCATAACGTTAGGCCCCACATTGGAAGCAGGGAATTCTAGTAGCGGTGCTATTTCAGTTTCAAGTTTGGCGACTTTGTCTACGTTTTTATTTTTGGCCAACTGTGTAATTGAGTTTGACACCCCTCCTTTACTGGAAATGATTATTAAAGAATAGCAGCCATACACATATCACATGACCATGACAACTTTAGAATTAAGTTTTTGGATGTGCCTTAGAGTTAAATTAACCTTTGGCAGTCCCCAGACCAAATACTGAAATTTGATAAGCAAGCAAGTTTTTTTTTTTAACTATTTTATTTCCTACAAACAAATTTTATCATTCTGGTATAAACAACACCTTGGTTTAAAAAAAGCAAACATGTTTCTTGTATAGGTGACCCTTACCACCTCAAAAAAGTTTCCACTTTCACACTAAAATGGCTGCAGACTGCTTCATCATATAACCTGCTGAGCAGTTAAAATCTTTTTTGCAAAACATTTACTCATTAAATTGGAAATGAAATGTACAAACAGTGTATTTTCATTGAGTACACACTGTACTTTGAGCTAAGCTTAGAACGCAAACATTAGAAGAAAAAAAAATACTTAGCTTCCACCAAAATGTCTGATGGTCTTGCCAAGGCAAAGTTGATGCTGCAGGCCTTTATTAAGATCATCAAAAATCAGAAACCATTTTTTGTTTGGCTTAGTTTTTTTGAGGGGTGGAGACTAGACAATAATAAAAAATAATAAACAGGCCATTCATTTTCATGCAAGAACTGTTTCAAAGCAATTTTTTCTGTAACTTTTACATTTCGTTTTTCTGTAGTTCACTGCAGTCAGTCAATATTTCTAATCAACAATTGCTAAGATAAAATATCAGCAGCATGGATAAAGCTACGTACACACGTCAGATTTTTATCGCCCGATAATCGGCATCGGCCAATTATCGGGCGAAAATCTGCCGTGTGTACAGTCGGTGTCGTAATGTACAGCCGATCATAATGAAAGTGAAGGGGAGAGCGCGCAGCAGGGTGCCGCTCCGTCGCTCCCCCCTCCCCTCTCCATAGAGCATCGTGCACACCCTTGTCGTTGGAAAGGATCGTGAAAGATCCTTTCCAACGACAAAAATTGGCAGTGTGTACGCAGCTTAATAAATTAGTTTCACTCCGTAAAATCTGACTGATTGGCTGCTTTACAAAGAGGAGGATAACAAAGTACAAATACTTTCCAGTAAAAGGCAAAAGAAATGTGACTGATCCCATGTATACACTGTATAAAAATCAATAAATGCCTGTGGAAACATGCTGATATGATTATTTCACTATCAATTCCAACCAAATTGTGTTGCTTGTTCTAATGTTTGGATAGAGTGTGAAAGAGATAATATTTCTGAGAGGATTTGTGTTTCTGTATATAACACCATTCAGGAGTTTTTTCCTTACTTCCTATCACTTTCCTTTGGCCTTTGTACAAAAAATGAAAAAAACCTAATCTTTCCCTAAATATGCTTTTCCCTTCGTTCAGACAGGAATCTCTCATGTGTACAATAGTTGCCCAATGTCATTCATGGATCCCTCATGACAGATCCATGTACGATGATCTGGAATGACTGCTAAGCAAGAGAAGAGCTAATTCACTCAAACTCACCCTACCCTCTCCACTGTGTGTACAACGCTTTTTAGTTCATTCCTTTACTGCAGGGATGCAAACTCTGGCCCGCGGGTCAAATCTAGCCCGCAACGTCCTTTTTTTGGGGCCCCAAAAGGAAACCTAAATATAAATTGCAGCTGGCCTGCCACTGCATTAAAATAGTGCCGCTACTACAATTCACAGCATCACTCGCGTCTATAGACCAGCAGCTTCTCTTCTGTTATGTGTGGCCCCGCATTGGACTGTTTTATAGACACAAGTAATGCCAGGATATGTAGTAGCGGCATCCCTCGTGTCTATAGACCAGCGGCCTCTCTGCCTATGTGTGACCCCGCATTGGACTGTTTATAGACACAAGTAATGCCGGGAATTGTAGTAGCGGCATCCCTCACGTCTATAGACTCTCTGCCTATGCGTGGGCCCGCATTGGACTGTTTTTAAGATTGTAGTAGTGGTGATATTTCAGTGAAGAGGGAGTTCCAGCCACTCATGAGATTAGGCCCCACATTGGAAGCAGGGAATTCTAGTAGCGGTGCTATTTCCGTTTCAAGTTTGGCGACTTTGTCTAAGTTTTTATTTTTGGCCCACTGTGTAATTGAGTTTGACACCCCTCCTTTACTGGAAATGAATATTAAAGAATAGCAGCCATACACATATCACATGGCCATGACAACTTTAGGATTAAGTTTTTGGATGTGCCTTGGAGTTAAATTAACCTTTAGCAGTCCCCAGACCAAATACTGAAATTTGATAAGCAAGCAATAAATAATAAAGTAGGCATGAAACATAAAATGTTTTTTTTAACTATTTTATTTACTACAAACACATTTTATCATTCTGTTATAAACATCACCTTGGTTAAAAAAAGCAAACATGTTTCTTGTATAGGTGACTCTTACCACCTCAAAAAAGTTTCCACTTTGGCACTAAAATGGCTGCAGACTGCTTCATCATATAACCTGCTGAGCAGTTAAAATCTTTTTTGCAAAACATTTACCCATTAAATTGGAAATGAAATGTACAAACAGTGTATTTTCATTGAGTACACACTGTACTTTGAGTTAAGTTTAGAACGCAAACATTAGAAGAAAAAAAAATACTTCCACCAAAATGTCTGATGGTCTTGCCAAGGCAAAGTTGATGCTGCAGGCCTTTATTAAGATCATCAAAAATCGGAAACCATTTTTTGTTTGGCTTATTGTTTTTTTGAGGGGTGGAGACTAGACAATAATAAATAATAATTAACAGGCCATTCATTTTCATGCAAGAACTGTTTCAAAGCAATTTTTTCTGTAACTTTTACATTTCTTTTTTCTGTAGTTCACTGCAGTCAGTCAATCTTTCTAATCAACAATTGCTAAGATAAAATATCAGCAGCATGGATAATAAATTGGTTTCACTCTGTAAAATCTGACTTTTTGGCTGCTTTACTAAGAGGAGGATAACAAAGTACAAATACTTTCCAGTAAAAGCCAAAAGAAATGTGACTGATCCCATGTATACACTGTATAAAAATCAATAAATGTCTGTGGAAACATGCTGATATGAATATTTCACTATCAATTCCAACCAAATTGTGTTGCTTGTTCTAATGTTTGGATAGAGTGTGAAAGAGATAACATTTCTGTAGGATTTGTGTTTCTGTATATACCACAATTCAGGAGTTTTTTCCTTACTTCCTATCACTTTCCTTTGGCCTTTGTACAAAAAATGAAAAAAACCTAATCTTTCCCTAAATATGCTTTTCCCT